>NW_023270377.1:43420731-43540824 GCF_011800145.1 Mirounga leonina | reverse complement strand
TCCTTCCTTCCTTCCTTCCTTCCTTCCTTCCTTCCTTCCTTCCTTCCCTTTCCTTTCCTTTCCTTTCCTTTCCTTTCTTTTTCTTTCCTTTCTTTCTACATTTTGTTGAGAACACTTAACATGAGAGCTACCTTCTTAAAATTTTGAGTGTACCGTGCAGTATTGTTGACTAGAGGTACAATGTTATACAACAGATCTCTCGAACTTCTTCATTGTGCTTAACTGAAATTTAATGCCCATTCATTAGTAACTCCCTATTTCCCCTCCCCCATCCCCTGGATAACTACCATTCCAGTTTTTGATTCTATGAATTTAATTATTTTAAATACCTCCTATAAATGGAATCATGTAATATTTGTCTTTCCGTGACTGGCTTATTTTACTTGGCATAATGTCCTTAAGAGTCATCCATGTTGTCCTATATCGTAGAATTTATTTTTTAAGGCTGAATCATATTCTGTCAAATGTATATACTACAATTTCTTTAACAATTGATCCATCAGTGGACATTTAAGTTGTTCACACATCTTGGCTATTGTAATAGTGCTGCAATGAACATGGGAGTGCTAATATTAATATCTCTTTCAGAGCCTGCTTTCAGTTCCTTTGAATAAATATTCTGGCATGAGGCTGGATTGCTAGATCATATGGTAGCTCTATTTTTAATATTTTGAGGTACCTCCATACTATTTTCATAGTATTTGCATTCCCATAAATACTATACAAGGGCTCCAATTTCTCCACATTTTCCCCAATATTTATCTTGTCTTTTTTTGCTAATAGCCATCCTGACAGGTGTGAGGTGATTTTTAGTGTGGTTTTGATATGCGTTTAACCTGATGATTAGTAAAATTGAACATTTTTTCACATATCTGTTAGCCATTTATATTTTCTTCTTTGGAGAAATGTCTTTCAAGTTCTTAGCCCATTTTTTATTTGTGTTACTAGTGTTTTTGTTTTGTTTTGTTTTTTTTAAAGATTTTTTTTTTTTATTTATTCATTTGAGACACAGAGATACAGAGAGAGAGAGAGAGAGCATGAGCAGTGGGAGAGGCAGAGGGAGAGGGAGAAGCAGACTCCCAGCCGAGCCAGGAGCCCGATGTGGGGCTCGATCCCAGGACCCCGGGATCACGACCTGAGCCGAAGGCAGACGCTTAACCATCTGAGCCACCCAGGCGCCCCTGTATTACTAGTGTTTTTAATAGTTTTAGGAAAGCGTTATATACTTTGGAATTAACCATCAGGTATATGCTTTGCACATGTTTTCTGCCATCCTATGGGTTGGCTTTTCATTCTGTTGATAGCTTCCTTAGCTGTGCGGAAGCATTTTAGTTTGATGTAGTCCCTTTGTCTCTTTTTCTTTTATTGCTTTTGCTTTTGGTGTAATATCAAAGAAATCATTGCCAAGATCAGTGTCATGAAGCTTTTCTCTTTTAGGAGTTTTACAATTTTAGGTCTTGTATTTAAGTCTTTAATCCATTTTAAGTTGATTTCTGTGTATGATGTAAGATAAGGGTCCAATTTCATTCTTTTATATTTATATCATTTTCCCAGCACGTTGGTTGCAGAGACTCTTCTTTCCCCATTGTGTATTCTTGACACCTTTGTCAGACATCAGTTGACCATATATGCATGGATTTATTTCTGGGCTCTCTGTTCTTTTCCATTGGCCTTTATATCTATCTTTTTGCCAGTACCATACTGTTTTTGCTTACTGTAACTTTGTAATGTATTTTGAAACTAGGAAGTATGATGCCTCCAGTTTTGTTCTTTATCTCTGGATTGATTTGGCTATTTGTGGTCTAAAACTCCTTCCATGAGTTTTAGAATTGTGTTTTTCTATTTCTGCAAAGAATGTCATTAGGATGTTTGGTAGGAATTGCATTGAATTTGTAGATCGCTTTGGCTAATATGGACATCTTAACAATATTAAATCTTCTGATCTATGAACACAGGATGCCTTCTCATTTGTCATCTTTGATTTCTTTCATCAGTTTTTTGTAGTTTTTAGTGTACAAGTCTTTCACCTCTTTAAATTTATTGTTAAGTATTTTATTCTTTTTTGGTGCTATTGTAAATGGGATTGTTTTTCTAATTTTTTTTTCAGATAGCTCATTGTTAGTGTATAGAAACATAGCTGATTTTTGTATCTTGATTTTGTATCCTGCAACTTTACTGAATTTCTAACTGTTTTTTGATGGAGTCTTCAGGGTTTTCTATATAGATGATCATGTCATCTACAAACAGGGACAATTTTACTTCTTCCTTTCTGATTTGGATGCCTTTTATTTCTTTCTCTTGCCTAATTGCTTTAGCTAGGACTTTCAATTTTATGATGAATAGAAGTGGCAAGAATAGGCATCCATGTCTTGTTCTTGATCTTTTTTCTTTAAAAAAAGCTTTTCAGTTTTGTTTTGTTTTGTTTTGTTTTGATGGTTGCAATGGGATAAAAGCCAAAAAGATGGCTTTTTATTGTGTTGAGTTATTTTCCTTCTATTCATATTTTATTGAGTTTTTAATCATGAAAGGGTATTAAGTTTTGTCAAATGCTTTTTCTGCACCCATTAAGACAATCATGTGACTTTTATCCTTTATTTTGTTAATATAGTGTATCACATTAATTGAAATGCGTATGTTGAGCCATTCCTTCACCCTAGAGATAAATCCCGTTGGTGTATGATCTGTTTAATATGTTGTTGGATTCAGTTTCTAGTGTTCTGTTGAGGATTTTTGTATCTATATGCATCAGGGATTTGGCCTGTATTCTTTCCTCACAGTGTTCTTGTCTGGCTTTGGTATCAGGGTAATGCTGGCCTCATAAAATGAGTTTTGAAGTCTTTCTTCTTTCAGTTTTTTGGAAGAGTTTGTGAAGGATTGGTGTTAATTCTTAAATAAATGTTTGGTAGAATTCCTCAGTGAGCCATCTGGTCCTAGGCTTTCTTTGTTGAAAGGTTTTTGATTTTTGATTTAGTCTCTATACTAGTTGTAATTCTGTTCAGACTTTTTCTTTCTTCATGATTGAGTTTTGGTAGGTTGTATATTTCTAGGAATTGAGCCCTCTCGGTTATCCTGTTTGTTGGCATATAATTGTTCATATAGTCTCACATGATTCTTTTTATTTCTGTGGCATTAGTTGTAATATCACTTCATTTTTAATTTTATTTGGGTCTTTTTTTTTTCTTATTCTAGCTAAAGGTTTGTCAATTTTGTTTCTTTTCAAAAAAACCAAGTCTTAGTTTTGTTTTTTTCCTGCTCTTTTTCTATTTTCTGTTTCATTTATTTCTGCTCTGCTCTAAACTTTATTTCCTTCCTTCTACTAACTTTAACCTTAGTTTGTTGTTTTTCTAGCTTCTTGAGGTGTATAGTTAGGTTGTTTGCTTGACATCTTTCTTTTTTAATGTAGGCATTATTGCTATGGATAAACTGTACTTTTTGTACTACAGCGCATAAGTTTTGGTATGTTGTGTTTTCATTTATCTCAAGGTATTTTCTAATATTCTTTTTGTTTCTTTGATTCAGTGGTTGTTCCAAGAGTGTGTTATTTAATTTCTACATACTGTGAATTTTCCACTTCCTGTTGATTTCTAGATTCATTCCATTGTGGTCAGAAAAAATTCCTTGGTATGTTTCAGTCTGCTTAAATTTGTTAAGACTTGTTTTGTCTTAACACTTGGTCTATCCTGGAGAAAGATCTGTGTGAGTTTGAGAAGAATATGTATTCTGCTGCTGTTGGGTGGATCGTTCTGTATATGTCTGTTAGGTCTGTTTGGTCTGTAGTATTGTTCAAGTCCTCTATTTCCTTATTAATCTTCTGTCTGGATTTTCTATCCATTACTGGTCTTGATCTGAAAGAGAACAACTAGAGAACCATGTGGGGGATGGATTTGTATTTCAGAAGAGATAGTTGAGGTAGCTTCATTTAGAAGTATGAGCAAGTTTGGAAAAAAAAAATCTCATGAAAAAATTAATAGGTAAGGTGTTCTATTCAGTGAGAATAAAGAGGAAAAGCTGAAATGAGATGTTGTTATAAAGCAATAGCAGCTTGATTTGCACTTAACCTTTTCTGTAAAGTTAAATATGGGTGAAAGTAATGGTTGCCTCGGAGTTCCAAGATGAAAGAGCTTATCAGAAAGGCTGATCTGAAGGGTTTTCTGTAAATAGTATTGAGACAGTAATCTGGAGGCAGTTATTAAATGCTTCTCGGGTTCAAAAGGTATTTTCAGAGGAAGTAGCCTTAGGACTGGTTTTTGAGAAGGACGTTGAGCAGAGGCATTCAAAAGCACATGCAAAGCCAAAGAGTCCTCAGAGGTCAGGGAAAGCTGGTGTAGGAAAATAGAAAATGAGGCTGGAAAGGTGCTTGGGTCTAGATTCTAAAGGACCTTGTATACCTTATATGGGAGTGTAGACTTCTTGCCGTGTGGCCAAAGGAAATAAAATAAGTAGTTTTTTTTTTTTTTAAAGATTTTATTTATTTATTTGGCAGAGAGAGACACAGCGAGAGAGGGAACACAAGCAGGGGGAGTGGGAGAGGGAGAAGCAGGCTTCCCGCGGAGCAGGGAGCCCGATGCGGGGCTCGATCCCAGGACCCTGGGATCATGACCTGAGCTGAAGGCAGACGCTTAATGACTGAGCCACCCAGGTGCCCCTAAAATAAGTAGTTTCATGTTGGAGGAGGTAATTAAGAGGATGTGACCACCCGTTGACCCTTGAGCTGGACCCTGGGCAATTTGTAGCTCCTTAGAGCACCCCTCCCATTCCTCCGCCTCTGCCCCTGTGCCTGCTCTGTCTACCATTCCCACAGTGGGAGCTGTTCCAAGGACATAGCCCTGAGAGAGTAAAGTGTTGTTGAGCCCATCTGGACATTGTGCGAGACAACCCAGTTAAGGCCTTATATAGACATTTAAAATTCAGGAGGGTGGGTGCAGAGATCTACTTATCTTGCAGCCACCCAAGACCTCATAAGCCTCATAAGTTCCCTTGCTTATTAAAACCACCACCTACCAATCTGGAGTGGTTGGCCTCTTTTCTTTGGTCTCTTCTGCCTTCTACCTACAGGGGCCAGTTTCAGATTAACCAAGGAAGCCCCTAAGGAGGTTGTGAACGAACATTTAATTAGGAGACTAACAAAATAAGATAATTCTCATTGCAGTTGGAGGGTGGGCCAAATTATGTTTAGTGGTTGTGTAATACAAGTAGCTGGTTCAGTAATCAAGGCAGTTGCACAGAGCATGGAGAAGAGGGTCTAGACAAGAAAAACATTTCTGATAAGACAAGGTTAATCCAATCTTGGAAATAATCTTTCTTGTTTTAAAGACCACAAAGAGTATCTACAATCTCCCTTTGAAAGTTATGTAAAAATTAACTTTATGTTTTTAAATTTTTATATAAATCATATCTTTATAGGGGTCAAAAACCAAAAAGTATGAAAAGGTAGAGTGAAAAAAATTACTCTCATTTTTGTCTCTTACCTACCTAGTCCCTGTAAGTTTCCTCTCCCATAGGTGAAGTTACTATTACTAATTTCTTTGCAATCTTCAGGAAAAGTAATTATGTATACTCTATTTCAAAAAATGAATATAAAATAAGAGATATTTAAGCTGAGTAAAAGTAGGGATAAGAAATATTAAATTCAGAATTGTGCTGAATAACTTTTACCAAGATAGAATCCTTTTTAAAAGTCTGAGTCTGCTTAAGCAAGAATCAAATCATATAATGATATTATAATGGAAGTAGTTAAAGTTTTTTTAAAAGAAATTACGATGTGAACTTATTAGTATATTTGTGCATATAATTTGTATGAACGGTTTGATTGCATTCTAGGCCAATATATATATATTTTTATTACATCTTCTAGAAGGAGTCACCTTTGTTCAGGCAGTCTTAGTAGCACTGCACTTTTTAGTTAATTCTGTATCATCTGTGTGCAACCTCCTCTTTCCTGCTATCACAAATTGCCTTCTACAATTGAGATTTACTAATTTAATACTGAATGCATTCTCATCTGATCATTTCCTTCATATAGTATATGTCAATGAAGTAGGAAGAGTGGCAAGATATATTTGGCTATTGTCAATCAATTACTTGGTGTGCATGTAATAATATATTTTTTATTGAGGTGTTTTTGCACTGTCATCATACTGACTAGAGTCAATTCTTACTTGGCACATCCAGATGCTCCAACTTTGTGTGACCTAGCTAGAAAACATATGGGGGTATGTGCATGTATTTTTAGCACGTTAAGAGTTCTGCCTTAGGGTAAAATATATGCAGAACTTCAGGAAGTGAAAAGAAAATCTCTGTTTTAGAAAATAATATAGAATTGATGAAATGGTAGAAAAAGCAAATGAACAACTATTTGCTGTAGTAAATACAGTATTTAAAAATTATGTTTTTTAAAAAATAAAGATCTTTAATTTTTAATTACCACATTTTAAAATTTTTTAATCCATTATTTTGATAATGGGTGCTGTTTTGAAAATGAATTTTAGTTGCCTGAGCAATAGTGAAGATTTAACTTGTTGGCAGATCTCTGTAATCATTTATTGCTGTCCCAACTGTAACTAATTTAGAAAACCCTCCTAAATTACCCCCTTGATCTGATGCAGTAATTGCCTACTGTAAAATAATGTTCTAGAACTATTACCAGTATTTACTTAAAAATGAAATTCCTCATTTAATGATTCTCATGTTTGACAGCATTTTTAGAACCCATTTCTTCAAGTGATCTTTTTACAGTTCTGTGCACTAGCTAGCTACTCAGCAGGTTAGTGAAATAACATCTTTGCATTAATCAGCAGCTAAGATTTATATCTTTAGGCATCACCTGAGGCAACGCTCTAATGTAAACTAAGATAATATGAGGTTTACATTAGAACTAACCCAAGCTTTATATCTGTTATCAGTGCAGGAAATTTTGGAATTTTAAAACATTAGTTTTCTTGACTACTTACTTTAAATATATTTACATGTTTGTATCAGAGATGTAGCATAGCTTTAGAGAGAGAAACTTTTCATGAATAAATTGTTGTTACTCAGCTGTTCCTTGTTCAAAGTAACTTGTGGTATGGTAAGTACGAAACAAGGGCACTTCATTCCCAATACAGCAGATTATTCAGAACCTTACCTACTTTCTGTTATTTTGAATATCGTTCCTTAAAACACCAGCTACTAGCTGGCTTAAAATAACAGCTGTAATAACAGAAGCCAGCACTTCTTTGTCTTTTTACACTCATACACAAACACACACACACATACATACATACATACATACAAACACACACATAGGAAATGCAAAGATTACAGTCTGGCAGTTCCTCAATAAAGAAAGAGTTACCATATTACCCAGCAATTTCACTTCTAGGAATATTAAGCAAGAGAAATGGAAACATATTTCACATAAAAACTTGTACATGAATGTTCATAGCAGCATCATTCATAATAGCCAAAAAGTGGAAATAACCCAAATATACATCATCTAATGAAAGGATAATTCAAAAGTATATCCATACAATGGAATATTACTTAGCCATTTTAAAAAAGGAAGAGGTACTGATACAACATGGATAAGCCTTGAAAATGTTCCATTAGGTAAAAGAAGCCACTCATAAAAGACTATGTATTATATAATTCCATTTATATGAAAAACCTAAAGTAGGCAAATTTATAAAGACAGAAAGTAAATTAGTGATTACCTTGGGTGAAGGTGGCAGGGAATGGAGAGTGACTGCTAATGGGTACAGGGTGTTTCTTTGAAATGATAAAATTGTTCTATAATTAGTTGTGATGGTTGCATAACCCTGTGAATATACTAAAAACCATTGACTTGTTTACTTAAAATGGGTGAATTGTATGGTTTATGAATCATATCTCAATAAGACTAATATTTAAAAAACGAAAGAAAAACAAAGGCTACTTTGGATTTCCTAAAGTAAATGAGTAGACAAAGACTATAATTTCTAACCCGTATAGTGGTGTGATAATCAGCAGTCTTAATTTTTAAAAATAAAGAGGTAGTTTTCAACTCCACTGGGGTTACTTTTCTCTAGAAAAATGTATTCTACAAATGTTCACTCCTTCAACAAATTGTTTATTGGGCCCTATTGGGTACCTGACACTGTTCTTGATACCAGGGACTCAGTCACATTCCCGATTGTTCTTTTCTTCCTCTCCATATGCCATCACCAAGTCACATCAAGTCTATTTTATATCCTTTAGTTTATCACTGTGCTCTTTTCCCTCTTAGCAATATGCTTGGTTCTATTACCTAGTCCAGTGAATCTCAGCCACAGTATTTTTTTTTAGATTTATTTATTTATTTGATGGGGGGAGGGGCAGAGGGGGGGAGAGTGTTAAGCAGCCTCCATGCTGAGCACAGAGCCCAACCTAGCACTCAGTCTCATGACCCTGAGATCATGACCTGAGCCGAAACCAAGAGTCAGACATTTAACCGACTGTGCCACCCAGGCACCCCTCAGCCACAGTATTAATATTAGTAAATACCAAAGTATGCAAATGTTTTACCTTAAAATAATTAGAGGAATAATCCTGTAATTGTCACTTTCATTGACTTGCATTCCAAGTCAGTGGAAGTGACTTGGAAGTCAAAAAGTGGTAGCATTTTAGCTAGTGTGCCAGGAAAACTACACAATCCTCAGTGCCTCTTGAAAATATTGAAATATTTTGTGAATGTGACCTTCATCCATTTTGCATGTCCTCAGTAAAAGTGAGAATCTTTGAGCTGGATTAATTTAATCACATTTTTAAAAATCCATATTGCTTTCTGGGCGCCTGGGTGGCTCAGTTGGTTAAGCGACTGCCTTCGGCTCAGGTCATGATCCTGGAGTCCCGGGATTGAGTCCCACATCAGGCTCCCTGCTCAGAAGCAGGGAGTCTGCTTCTCCCTCTGACCCTCCTCCCTCTCATGCTCTCTGTCTCTCATTCTTTCTCTCGTGAAAAAAAAAAAAAAAAAAAATCTTAAAAAAATAAAAATCCATATTGCTTTAGTTTCAGTTCTCACTAAATCATTCTTTTTTTTTTTTAAGATTTTATTTATTTATTTGAGACAGAATGAGAAAGAGAGCACATGAGAGGGGGGAGGGTCAGAGGGAGAAGCAGGCTCCCCGCCGAGCAGGGAGCCCGATGCGGGACTTGATCCAGGGACTCCAGGATCACGACCTGAGCCGAAGGCAGTCGCTTAACCAACTGAGCCACCCAGGCGCCCTCACTAAATCATTCTTATAAAAGATCTTTTTTATAGAAATATAGTTGACATACAACATTATGTAAATTTAAGATATATAACATGTTAATTTGATACATTTATATATTGTAATGTGATTGCCATTGTAGCAATAATTAGCATCTCTATCATATTACATAATTATCATTTCTTTTTAGTGATTGGGATAATTAGGTTCTAGTCTCTGCAAGTTTGATGATTATTATACAATACTGTTGTTAATTAGTTGCTATATTGTGCATTAGATCTCTAGGACTTATTTACTACTTGTTGCAAATTTGTACCTTTAAACAACATCTGTCCTATCTTCCCACCTCCTATTCCCTAATAACTATCATTTTATTCTCTGGTTTCTACGAGTTTGGTTTTAGATTCCACATATGAATATCATACAGTATTTGTCTTTCTCTATCTGATTCTCTCACTTAGCATAATGTCCTTAAAGTCCACAGATCTCTTTCTAACATCCATATCTGATCAAGCATTTTCCCAGTTAGATTTCTTTCTCTAGTAACTGCATTGCAAATAAGATAAACTGTAAACTTCTTTGTGTGATATGATTGGTCATTCATGATCTTGCTCCTTTCTGTCCAGCTTCATCTCCAGCAACCCATATTCTCTATGCTTCCATGCCTTTGCATGTGCCCTTCTATCTGCCAGCAGTGCCTGTCCCATGAGTCATGGGTGGCAGCCTCCTTTCAGGTCTCACTGCACATGCAGTCGCTCTGTGAAGTAGACTTAGGTTTCTACTACAATGCCTCTACTATGTTTTATAATAGCAGTTTTTATAATGCATTATAATTATTTTCGTATCTTGTTTTCCTTTTATATTTTTAGCTCCTAAGAGCCAGTTCCTTATCCTTTTATCTTTGATTTCCCAGCTTTTAGCATGGAATGTGGTATGAAGTAGATCTCAATAAATATTTGCTGAATAAGTTCAAAAGAGTGGGACACCTGAGTGGTGCAGTCAGTTAAGCCTCCAACTCTTGGTTTCTGCTCGGGTTGTAATCTCAGGGTGGTGGGATTGAGTGCTGTGTCTGGCCCCAGCCTCAGCACAGAGTCTACTTAAGAGTCTCTCTCCTTGCCTCACCCCCCCATGCTCTCTTTCTCTCTCTCTAAAAATAAATAGAGCTTTAAAAAAATTCAAAATGAGTTCCTCCAAAAATTTTAATTTAGCCCAAGTATTTATATATTATATGTGATAAAATTAAAGATTAAAAATATATTTGTGACTCTGATCCCATATTTCCTGGAGCAGTTCCAATTTTAAACAGTCTAATGTATTGTCCTTTAAGAATAAATGTAGTTACCAAGGTACAATTTTTTGTTTAGAAATATAACATTGGGGAGCACCTGGGTGGTGTGTCGATTAAGCATTCAACTCTTGGTTTTGGCTCAGGTCACGATCCTCAGGGTCATGAGATGGAGGCCCACGTTGGGCTCCATGTTCAGTGTGGAGTCTGCTTGGGATTCTCCCTCCCTCTGCCTTTCCTCCTGCTCATTCTCTGTGGTGTCTCTCTCTCTCAAATAAATAAACTTTAAAAAAGAGAGGAAATATACACATTGAACATATACGTCAGCTTTTTAATTGTTTACAATTTATTTTTATACTTTGATTTCTTCATGTACTTTATTTTTTCTAATTCAGATCATTTTCAAAGCAATAGATAATAGTGGAAAGGTGAAATTTAGGATGGAACAATACCTGAATTGTTTTTCTAATTGTGTCATTTTGCTGTGCACTTTGGTCCTAATTACTGCACAACTGTATTTATATGAATATAAATGAATGAAAATTAATGGAAATTTAGAAACCCTTAGGTATAAGGATCTGTATAATAAGATTAAGGTTGGTACTGACAACTGAACTCAAAAATACTCTGATTTTAGGATGCTAGGATAGTAGCTCCCAATCTTTTTGGACTTCTATTATTCTGGTGTGGCTTCTTTGATTTGGGGAACCCAATTATTTATTTATTTTAAATGAATAGATTAAAAATAATTTTGGTTTGAGAATGCATTAATACCCTCAAGTTGATTAGAGAGTAGAGTGTATCACATGGCCGTGGAGGGTAATCATACATGAACATGCATTTGTCTTTGAGAATTCTCAGTTAGGGTCTGGTGTTGGCTCTAACTTATTACTGTCTTTGACTAGATGTTAGCAGAGTAAAAATAGTAAGTTTGGAGCCAAAAAGATGGGATATAAATCATGGTTCCATGACCTACTATCTAAGTTTCTTTGGGTAAATCAGTCAGTCTGAGCTTCAGTTTCCTCCTCTGTATAATGAGATAATAATACCTATGTGAAAAAGTTGTGAAAATTAACAGTGGTTTCTAAAATAGTAGTGCCAGGTAAGTTCTTCATAAATCATAACTCCTATTTGATTAGTATTAATAAAACCCTAGGAATAGGTAAAAGGTTTTTCTGTTACACTAAATTTCAGGTAATTTGTCTTAATTGAGTAGTTGTTATAGTACCTCTGTTTTCCTAAGCAGGTTTGTCTTTAAGATTCTAAAAACAGAGTGGTTTACAAAGGATACACATCAACATGCAGAGTCAGTGCTAATTACCATGTCCAGAAGGGCACTTCCCTTCACTGCTCTCCCCCAACATGCCATTTAGAGGACAACATGAATCCATTTACTTCACTTTTCATTTTATTATATATAGTACTCTTAGTACTTCAAACTGCCTGTAGAGGTTCCTGGTTGTATTAAGGAGCTCATTTGGCCAGAATCCTTTGGTCTAGTCTGGTCTAGTTAGAGTCTCTCTCTCTCTCTCACCTTCTCTACAATCAGATATTTAAATCACTGTCTTTTCACTCACAACAAATACAACTTTTGTACATTACAGGGGAAAAATAGAAAGGAACTTCCTTAACCTTTAGTCATTGAATCTACAAACCTACTTATCTTTCTTCACTGCTTCCAGTTCAAGTGTGTCATATTAAGACCCACCCTTGATCCACACCTGCCTCTAGTTATTGCTCGATCTGCTTTTACTTTACAGTGAAACTTTCTGAAATGCTATCTATGTTCTTTTTTTTTATGTTCTCTGTATAATCACTATTCAGTAATTGAAATTTGGTTTCGTTTACTCTCCTTCCCTAGAACTGCTCACACTCTTCTGATTGCTAAATCCTGTGGCATTATCTCTGTTCCTACCTTGGTCTCTTGACATTGGTCTTGTATGACTACTTTCCTCTTAAAAAATTTTCTTGTTCTGTGTACCATACTATCCTGTAGCTTTACCTGCCTCTGTGTCCACTGCTTCTTTTCAGCCTCTTCTTCCTCTTTCAAGTCCCTTGAATGTTGATGTTTTCTCCTATGTCCTTTACAAATTTTTCTCAGGATTTAGGAGGTGCCAGGTGAATATTTGTTAATGAACAAATTATGTCTGTGTTTCTTAAGAGATTCACTATAATTGGACCTTGTTAACTGAACAAATTGCAATATATCATACCTGATGGTGCACTTCACAAACTTTGGTCCAGTCTTTCTGGACCATGATTCTCTTAAACTACCCTACTACATATTTCCGGTGAAAAAAATCCAAGCACATCATTCAGCTTTTTTATGTCTATGAGGTTCAGTTAGCTTTTTTAAGTGGTCTGTACGTACACGGTAATTGCAAAGATAATTTTAAAGAGCATGCATTATCCCAAATTTTTACACCAGTTTGACTATTTATAGAAATCTTATAGCCTTTAGTTGTCCATCCTCAATAAAATAGTAATACCTTACTGGGAGTAACAATTTAATTTAAATATACTCTGAGGTATATATAAAGTTTAGGATTAGACACTGTCCTGTGTGTTTGCCTACATTGTATATTTTCATCTTTCATCAACTCTGAGAGATAAATATTCTTAGTCATCTTGTAGAGAGGAGAAAACTGAGGTTAGGGTAAGTTAAATAGATTTTATACCATAACATATACAGTTGATAAAATTCAGAACCAGAGTTCTGACTTTACGGCCCATGCATCTCTTCTAAATGATACTGAAATTATAAGCTGGGGATGAATGCTAAATACAGAAATAAATGGGGTAAGTATTTGAGTTTAGTAAATCTAAATTGTGTTAAAAGTTGTCTGTGTCTTTTTGTTCCTAGGCAGTTATTTGGCAGAAAACTAGAGTATCTGATCATAAGATGGCTCTCATGTCTGTTCTGGGGACTGGCGTTATGGGCAATATGGAATCCTTTCAGTATCACTCTGAAGAGTCTCAGGTATACAACAAAATGTTCTTAATTAATTCTGGCTTACCAGTGAAACTGTCAAAGTACTTTTCTCTTGGGGTTTGGGGTGGCGAGAATTTTTTCTTGTAACATTTTAATTATATGTGTAGGGTAAAAAAAGAAAATACATTTACAGATTATATTAACCCTCTCTCCCCAGCCCTACTTCCTGTTTTTTCTATTTGTTTTTAATTTTAAACATTGTGGTTTCATTATTTTTTATAATGATTTTCAATAAAGGATCTTATCTATTTACTTTTCTCTATGAAAGAAGAAGAGTTGGGGCACCTGGGTGGCTCAGTCGGTTAAGCATCCTACTCTTTATTTCAGCTCAGCTCATGATCTCAGGGTTGTGAGATTGAGCCCCACCTTGGGCTCTGCACTTAGCAGGGAGTCTAGAGATTCTCTCCCTCTCCCTCTGCTCCTCCACCCAGTCTCACTCGCTCTCTCTCAAATAAATAAATCTTTTAAAAAAAATGTTAAAAAGATAAAGAAGAGTTGAGCTTTCTTACCTTTGTTTTCCCTTTACCATTCTAAATATGTACTCCAGCTTCCTTTTCTTGATCTCTCAGCTTCAGTGCTTCTTGAGTTCCTATAATGCTAGATGAGGTTATGAATTATGAACACTCCCACTCTTTTACTTGCTCTTCCCTCTCTCAATCATGTCAGCTCTACTTTTATGTTATCGAGCTTAATAACTTGTCGTCTTTTGCAACCATTTTTAAGTCTCCATCTTTTGTTTGAAAATTGACTCTAAAAGTTGAAAACTTATCTGGAGTATACTGTGTGACTAAAAATAATTTTCAATGCAAAGCCAAGTATTGTGCTAGGATTACATTTCCTAAAAATCCATGTTATGTGTCATTTGTATAACAAATGAGAATATTTCTATTGTCCCAATTAAATGGAATCTCCTTTCTTGTTCTCCTATCACCGGCTCAAAATTTGCTTATATATGGACTTACATAGTTTTTGCTTTTTTCTGGGTTTTCCAAGGTTTGGGTTTTGGTGTTTTTTGTTTTTTTTTTTCCTTTTTTCAAGTGAAGAAATTTTCTTCATCATGTCAGCAATTAAATCCAGCTCTTTTACTTATTCTAGCTATAGCTGGTAATTTATTCTATTCCATTTTTTTTAAAGCATTAGATTTAGAACCTAATTTCTTATTTGGACTGATTGCCTGTCAGGCGTTCTACACAGCTCCCATCCTGGAATTTTTTTCATAGGAATACTAGTTGTTTCCATTATTTCACATATCCCATGCCTTCCTCTTTCTTAGTATTAATTCTCATTTTTTTCATGTACATCTTTAGTTAACTGCCACAGAAAGGGGACATGAGAGGTAGACTTTTATGTACGAGAATGACTTTGTTTTGCGCTTTCACTTGTTGACTTTCTCTCTAGTCTGGTAGATCTACAATTCTAGATTGAAAATAATTTTTCAGAACTTTGAAGACATTGAGTACCTTTGGCTGCCCATTGTTGCTGATGGGAAGATGAATTCATTCTAGCTCTTTCTTTCTAGCTGATAAGTATTTTTCTTTCTGAATGTTCTTAGGATCTTTCCTTGGTCTCTATTCTTCAGTTTTTCAAGAATGTCTCTAGATGTGTGTCTTTTATTACTCATTTGCTTATTATGCTGAGCACTTGTGAGACCTTTTGAATCTGAAAATTCGTTTCTTTTTCAGCTCTGGGTTATGTACTTCCATCTGTCATAACTTTGATCATTTTCCTCTTTCAATGAAACTCATTATTGTTGGTTTAGGACCTTATGTTATTTCTCTCTTACTGTTTTTCTCAAGTTTTGTATCTTTTCCTTTTTCTCTACGTTTTTAGAGAGGGCTGACTCTCTTTTATCCCTTCCGGATTTTTTTGAACGTTTTATGTTTAATTTCCAAGAGCTTAATTTTATTTTTTTAGAGAGAGAGAACAAGGGTGGTGGGGAGGGCGGAGAGAGAGAGAGAGAAAGAATCCCAAGCAGGCTCTATGCCCAGCACGGAGGCTGATGTGGGGCTTGATCCCATGACCCTTAGATCATGGCCCGAGCAAAAATCAAGAGTCAGACTCTCAACCAACTGACTGAGCTACTCAGGCACTCCTCCAAGAGAGTTTTCAAATTTTACTGCTTTTTTACAACTTCATATTGTTGTCTTGTGGATACAAAATCTTGAATCTCTCTAGAGATACTAAGTTTTATTTCTATTTTTAAATTATTTGTTCCTTAAATTATCTCTTTTTTAGGAGGTCAGTTTTGTTTTGCTTTTCAGGTCTTTTTCCTCCATGCCATCTTTTTCTGTGAATAGAAGTCTAATTGGGAACTCAGTGTTTGTGCCTGGACTTACTGAGTGTCAGGCTTCACTTGAGTATTAATTAATCAAAATCCTGGTCCTGTTCCCACAGTCTGGGGGAATCACAGGTGCCATCATGGGGTGGGGGTTTAGCACACTGCACCCATACTCACTGCTCTAGTTCTCAGGAAATTCATTTCATCTCTTTCCTCCCCCCCCCAACCCCATTCCTTCCCTTCTTCTTTTCTTTTCTTCTTCCTCGCACAAAATTAGATAATTGTAATTGGTTCATGACAGATTATCCTTATTCAGTTTTTTTTTTTTTTTTTTAAGATTTTATTTATTTATGTGACAGAGAGAGAGATAGCGAGAGCAGGAACACAAGCAGGGGGAGTGGGAGAGGGAGAAGCAGGCTTCCTGCCGAGCAGAGAGCCCGATGTGGGACTCGATCCCAGGACCCTGGGATCATGACCTGAGCTGAAGGCAGATGCTTAACGAGTGAGCCACCCAGGCACCCCCCTTATTCAGTTTCTTAATAGAAGAGTCTGTAGTTTTTGCTTGTCTGCACATTTTAAGCCTGAAGGCTCTCTGTTCTGCTGGACAGTTGGTTTCTCTCCTCTTCTCTCTCTCTTTTTTTTTTTTTCTTAAAGATTTTTATTTATTCATTTGAGACACAGAGATAGAGATAGAGAGAGCATGAATAGGGGGAGAGGAAGAGGGAGAAGCAGGCTCCCGGCTGAGCCAGGAGCCCAATGTGGGGCTCGATCCCAGGACCCTGGGATCATGACCTAAGCAGACGCTTAACCATCTGAGTCACCCAGGGGCCCCTGTTCTTCTCTTCTTTTTTTTTAAATAATTTGTTGAAATCTCTTTTCTGCTACTAGTTCTTCTATTCTGCTTACAGTATTAAGTTCTTAATTATTATCATTTTATTAGTCTTGGATGGGAGCTTGTGCTCAGTTGATGTTCTCTCTGCCTGAGGAACAATTCAGGCCAGCCTTAGGGGCCACCTGTAGTGCCGTATAGTGGCACTAGAGTGACATAGGTCCTGTTTTTCAGAGTTCCCTTAGTAATTGTTCAGTAGTTTCAATATACCCTGGTGCCACCTTAGACTGGTTATGGTGACTGACTTGGGATAATAAGGTACTGTCTTGGGACAGTAAATTCTCCCAGGTCCCTTGTGGTACCTACACTGGTAACCCAGGAAACTTATGACAGGAGATCCAGACTGATATCTCGGTATTGTATTGTGCTCTAGGTATTCTAGCTGTCATAGTTTGGTTTGAAGACCAGCAGCATTGGCATTACCTGTATGCTTGTTAGAAATGAAGGGTCTCAGGCCTCATCCCAGACATAGGGAATCAGGATCTGTATTTTAACAAGGCCCCCAGGTGCCCATTCAAGTATGAAAAACACCGATTTAGACCTTGGTCAGTTACAATTTTATGTGTGACTGGAATTATCCTGTTAAATCCTTTTCCCAATGGGAATTTTTTTCTGTGATCTGTATTGAGATGTGTTGCCAGATCTATGTTTGCCCACTGATTTTTTTTCTTTTTTTTTATTCTTATGTTAATCCCCATACATTAGATCATTAGTTTTAGATGTGTTCCATGATTCATTGTTTGTGCATAACACCCAGTGCTCCATGCAGAATGTGCCCTCCTCAATACCCATTACCAGGCTAACCCATCCTCCCTACCCCCCCTCCCCTCTAGAACCCTCAGTTTGTTTTTCAGAGTCCATCGTCTCTCATGGTTCGTCTACCCCTCCGATTTCCCCCGCTTCATTCTTCCCCTCTTGCTACCTTCTTCTTCTTCTTTTTTGCCCACTGATTTTTAAATTTTCTCTTGAAATAGAATTGTGTGAGGGCTGCTGGTAATCTATCATAGATTTTGCTATACCTTAATGTGGTTATCCTTGCACAGAGTAATTTAGGAATTTGGAAACCATGTGTTGCTGAATAGTTCCAGTTCCATGGGTTGTCAGAATGATAAACTTTTGAGTGTGTCTCTAGTGAGAGTGATCATAAAACCAAATCCCTCTTCTGTTTATGTACTGTGTATCTAAATGGGTGTTGTACTTAATGTTGCCAGGAGCTCCCCATCACCACTCCATGCTTTCTGGGCTTGTAAGGAGGGTTGTCCTATATCAGAGTTTCTTTGACCCCTTCTCATTCCTGGCCAAAAGCAATCTTAAGTTGTTTGCCAACTGCTAATAGTTGCCCGATCTCACCTCACTCTCTCTATTCAGGCTGTGAAACTTGGCCACCAAGACCCCTTCACTGTACTGGAATGGCAGATGCATTCATCATTGGGAACCTTGGATACAGAGAATCTTTATATATCTTTTCCCATAATGTTGAGGGTCCCTTTCTTTAACTACAGCCACTTCATGTTGGAGAATCTCTTAATTATGGATGGTGATCCCAGCTGAATCACTGCTGTGATGGCATTTATTAGGAATTTCCCAATGTGGCTTTGTTAGCTTAAGGGAACTCCTCAAATTTTATTTTGTTTCATGTTTGTTTTTTGTTTTGTTTTGTTTTTTGACATCTATCTTCTCTTGATATTTTTATCTCTGCATTTTTCCATGCCAGGTTCTGGGTAAATTCTTCAATGCTGCCTGATTTTTATTCCCAAAACTGTACATTTCCAGGATTCAGAATTTATTCATTTTCCTATTCTCTTCTAAACTTGTTTATAGCTTATGAGTCTTGAATTTTTTATCATCTGGTTTTTTTAATAATGGATGTAACTTTTCTTTTTTGAAAGCATGGTACGTGTACTATTTTCAAAGTTCTTTTCATATTGCTTTATCATTTCTACTTTCCTGGGAGAATATTCTCTTATTCTCTGCTATTTTATATGCTTTGAAATTTTAATTTGCACAGTCATCGTGCGTGCAGGTTTATTGTTTTTGTTATTTTGTTTTTACCCACTCCACCTTCTTCCTCCTCGTGGTTTGGCAGATACCAACCCCCTCCTGGCCCCAGTTCAAAACCAGGTGCTAATATTAGTAGTTCATGCCTTTCGTCCTGCCAGGATTTTATAGACCCCTTTTCCTAGCTGACTTGGCTTAGCTTTATTTTTGATTTTGGAGTTATCCATGTTCCTTCCTGTGACCCTTGCAAGCAGCTCCATAAACAGTGGTCACAATATTTTTAAGCATTTTTGAGGGGGAGGAAGAGGGCTGTCTCAGCAGCCCATTTCACATGGAAAGACTGATTTTAATCTCTTGCCTTGTATGTGTTTTCTGTCCCTATTTCCACATCAGAATATAATTTCCAACTGACACAGATGGTTTCTTCTTTTAATTGAGATACAGTTGATATATAACATTATATTAGTTTCAGGCGTACAACAAAATGACTTGTTATATATATATATTGCAAAATGATCACCACAATAAGTCTAGTTACATCCATCACCACACATAGTTACAAAAACATTTTTTTCTGACACCGCTGGTTTGTAATACAGGAACACATAGGGCTTTTGATTTCAGCCATCACTCTCCCTTATGTTTTGCATCCTTAACATCTTTATGTTGTCTTACTTTTAAATGGTTCAGTCTTTTGAGATTTTTGTAAAAATTGATTTTTATCTATCACTGTTAATGTATTTGCAGTTGGAATCAGGGAGAAGGGAGTTTCTGCATGAACTTGTCCCACTGTCCTGAGCAGAAGTACTTAAATTATTACTTTAGAAACGTAACTCCCTGGTGTTCTTTTTTTTTTTTTAAGATTTTATTTATTTGACAGAGACACAGCGAGAGAGGGAACACAAGCAGAGGGAGGGGGAGAGGGAGAAGCAGGCTTCCCGCCGAGCAGAGAGCCCAATGCAGGGCTAGATCCCAGGACCCTTGGATCATGACCTGAGCCGAAGGCAGCCGCTTAACGACTGAGCCACCCAGGTGCCCCTCCCTGGTGTTCTTGAGGTTTACTGAAAGAGGAAACTACTGTTAGGAGACCAGTCAGGGTTACCTGAGCAGAATCCGAGAGGAGAGGAGATGCGTTTGACAGATTGGGTCGCTGGCAGGGCTCATTATTATGCTAAAGGAATACAGGAGGAGCCAGTTGTATAGCAGGGCAGCGGTGGGGTGAAATACTTTATCAAGTTTTGAATGTGATGAGATTGAGAAGATTTTTGTGATAGCTAGTTAAAAATAGTAAGCATTTGGGGGTGAAAAAAATGAAGGCTATATATTTGTATCTTAGTATCACTGATGTATGTGTATAAGATGTGAATGAAATTATTCATAGAGTAGAGACGAAGAAAAAAGGCTTTGATGATGGAACTCATGGGAACCATCATCATTTATAGGTGGTAAGCAAAGGGAGAGAAATCAGCAAACCAAACTAAAGAGAAAGTATCAGGAAGGAAGCAGAAAGACCAAAAGAGAAGGCTGAAACAGGGTGATGCTTCCCAAATGAGAGAGTTGTCATCGGTGTCAGGGTCTGCAGAGAATCTTCCCATGTATCACCGCAAATTCACTTCTCTGCACGTCCTGCCTTGCAGAAAGTGGTCGTTTTTCTGTTCATAGAGTTGCTGCTATTCTTTTCTTTGTCCTCCAGTTGAGTTCGTAGGTGTTCAGAATGGTTTGATAGCTATCTAGCTGGATTCCTGGGACCAGACGAAATTTAGGTCTCCTACTTCTCCACCATGTTGGACTCTCAAGGGTCTGCAGAGAATCAGATAAGAGAAGGACTGAGTGTCCATTGGAGTCGGTTATTGGAGGTAGTAGAAACCAGATTATAGGGGGTTGGAGATGAAGAGAAGGAGGGAGAGGTCCATAGTTGCAGAGCAATCAGGGAGAAGAATTTGTTTATATTTTTGCCTTTCATTTTTGTTTTGCTTTCTAGGTTGAGGAATACTTACAGAATCTTGTATGGTCAAATTTTTTATTTGGTTGCACTGATTTAGTCTCTTTCTTTCCCTTTTTTTTTTGTTTGCACTGATTCGGTCTCTAACAGACGTTCTTTTTCCATAGACTACCCTGATTTTTATTTTTAGAGCATTTTATAAGACTTTGCTTTTTTATTTTACTTTTCCATATAACTTAAATGTACTTTGTTCTTAAGGTTATCCTAAGGCATTTTTAACTCAGTATTTGGAAATTATTCAGTGGACAACTAAGGTGGTGTAAAAGGAAAACACCAGCAATATTACCAATTTTTCCTCATTTTATTTTTCATTCCTACCTATTTGGGGCAGTTTTGTTTTAAGTCCACAAACCCAGTAAGTCTTTCAGAGACTAAACAGGTGCTTCCTGATGCTCAGCAGTGCTTTAAGAAGGGTTTCATGTTACCTGGTAAATTATACAACCATTTATAAATGCTGTGAAGTTTTACAGTTAATTAAGTAGCATTTTGTAATGGATTATCCAGCTTTATTAATTTATTTTTTAAATTGGCACAGTTTGGCACTGTGACAATAATGCACTTAGTGTTCTAAAATTGGTAATGCATCTCCTTAAACATTTATTTCCAAGGGTAGGGTAGGGATAGCCATAGACATAGATGGCAGCCTACCCACTGTGTTGGTAAAGAGCCTCATGGTTTCTGCTTACCTAAAAATAGCATCTCCACTGACACTCTCACTTTTCTAGACCTAAGAGCTGAAGATCTGAGACCTAAGACCTGAAATTTTACTATTAGTGTTTCTTAACAGGTTAATATAAATACATCTGTTTCTAGTTGTTTCAGATAGAGTACAGGCTTATATTTTAAATAATTTGACCAAGATCACACAGCTAGTAGTGGAGCTGGGATTTAATCATGTCAATCTGACTCTGTCCTGTATTCTTTACAAATCTCTGTATTATCTTTAGAGGTAAAAAATAGGAGCCTTTTTTTTTTTTTTTTTTTTTTTGGCTTCTATCTCCTCAATCTCTCTCTCCTCTCTGGTATTTTTTTCTAGGATCCTTCATCATTTTCTCCCTCCTTTTCATACATTTACAAAATAGAGAAAGAGCATAAAAATAACTGGTTTGATTGTAGAAAAGTTCTCTAAAGAAAAATGGAAATAAAGTACTGTAATTGGTGTCAAAGAGTAAAAGGATTTTTAAATGAGAAATGAAAGCTCCATCAGATTGACTCCACAAGATAGAAACAGCCACTTCTTTACAGGAAAAGATGGCTAAAAAGAAAAGGATAAATATCTAAAAGAAAGTCACAATATGAAGAATTTTTAAATGGTAAAAGAAATTTTAAGAAGAAAGAAGATAGGGTTGAACAAGCAGCAGTATTTATGCTGTATGTCCTATGACAGTAAGACATATGCCCATTCATGAAGCTTTTATGAATGCCAATTTTTCCTTAAGAGTTGTAGGAAGAGGGGTGCCTGGGTGGCTCAGTTGGTTAAGCGACTGCCTTCGGCTCGGGTCATGATCCCAGGGTTCTGGGATCGAGCCCTGCATCGGGCTCCCTGCACGGCGGGAGGCCTGCTTCTCCCTCTCCCACTCCCCCTGCTTGTGTTCCCTCTCTCACTGTCTCTCTCTCTCTGTCAATTAAAAAAATAAATAAAATCTTTAAAAAAAAAAAAAAGTTGTAGTAAGAGAGAGTTTCAGGCCAAGAACACCAGTGTAATATGCTTCTGTGTTTTATTTAAGGTTAATGTTCAAGACATGGTTATCAGCAAGTATAGGACTCTTGAGACCATAAAATGAAAATCCATTTTATTTTTTTATACCTTTTGTACTGTATATAGCCAGACCCTTGGTCTCACATTCATTGTTGACAGTGTTTACTAATTCTGTAACTATTTATTATAATTGCAGATTTATCTAAGTGGATTTCTTCCAAAGCATGATGCAGACCACTCTTTAACAAGTCTTTCAACCCCAGAAAGGAGTTTTATCTTTATAAACAGTCGACCAATACATCAAAAAGACATATTAAAGGTAATCTATTTTAGAAAAAAAAGTATTACTTGGATCAGAAATAAAAACTAGCTCTGTCATTTGTCAGCTTGTTATAAGGACTACTTCCAAGGATTTGCTTTAAAATAAGAAGGAGATAAACAGATACTGTAATATTTATTAAGCATTGTACTAGATGTCTTACATAGGACTTCACAACAATTCTGTGATGAATTATTATCCTTATTTATAGTGAAGAAACTGAAATGTTAGTAACTAAGAAGTTAGTGACTAAGAAGCCCATTATAGCCAGGAAGCAGCAGAGTTTGGATTTGAACCCTGGACTTTGAAAACATCCATGACACTATGATCTTTTAACTGTGAAGCCAGTTGCACTGGGTAGTTGTACTTCTTAATGAATGCTTGTGCTTCATGTAAGTTCAAGGCCTCCAAATGAGTATTTACCATTTAGATACTGCTTTTCCTCATAAATAATTACATCCACTCAGTTTCTCAGCTGACTATACTTCTTTGGCTATATTTAAGGATGGCAGTACTATCTTTACATGGTATTTTTATCTTTTCTTTATTACATATATTTCTAGCTAATCCGACATTATTACAATCTGAAGTGCCTAAAGGAATCTACTCGCTTGTATCCCATTTTCTTTCTGAAAATTGATGTTCCTACAGCTGATGTGGACATAAATTTAACACCAGATAAAAGTCAAGTGTTATTACAGAATAAGGTAAATTTTTGCATAATTTTTTTTATGTTTTTTTACAAACTTATGCAGTCCTAACCATTTTCACATGGGAGAGTTGCTTGTTTATACATATTTTTAAATATTATTTTAAATCTTGCCTATTTATTATTTTCATAATTTTCCCTAACATTTGTTAATTTATATTTTTAGGAATCTGTTTTAATTGCTCTTGAAAATCTGATGACGACTTGTTATGGATCACTACCTAGTACAGATTCTTACGAAAATAATAAAACAGATGTTTCCTCAGCTGACATGGTTGTTAGTAATACAACAGAAACAGATGTGCTTTTTAATAAGATGGAATCATCTGGAAATAATTATCCAAATGTTGATTCTTCAGCCATTCCTTTCCAAAATGATGTGCATAATGATAAATCTGGGAAAAACACTAATTATTGTTTAAATCATCAGGTACATGTTGATGACCATTATGATAATTTTAATAGTGAAAATTCTAACGTTGATAAAAACACTAGAAATACATTTCAACAGATCCCAGTGAATAATTTATCATGTGAGGATGCCCAGAAGGAATGTAGTGAAACTTGTTTTGTAAGTTCTGTTAAGCAGACCCAATCAGAAAATGGCAATAAAAACAGTAGAGATGAGAGTAAGAAAAATGAGGAAGCAGCAGTTCCTGAGAAGTCTTTGGAAATCTGTGCAGATGACTGGAGCAAGGGAAATACACTTAAAAATTCAATGGGAGAAAACATTGAACCTGTGAAAATTTTAGTGCCTCAAGAAAGTTCAGTATGTAAACTCAATAATAATGCTTATCCAAGCCCTGAACAAAAGAATCTCAGTGAAGGTTCCTGTAACAAAAAATCAAATGTAGTAGATAACAAATCTGGACAGCTTACAGCGTATGATTTAATTAGCAATCGGGTAATCAAGAAACCCATGTCAGCAAGCGCCCTTTTTGTTCAAGATCATCGTGCTCAGTTTCTCACAGAAAATCCTAAGACCAATTTGGAGGATACAACAGTACAAATTGAAGAACTGTGGAAGACATTGAGTGAAGAGGAAAAACTGAAGTAAGTTTCCAGAGCTTGCATGTGACCTGATGCTGAGATATTTCCATTCTATATGACTCACTGGGTTAAAAAAAAATTTAAACTTCTTATTTATGGAAAAGTAGAATGGAAAATGCCTTTTGGTTTGGCTAGAGTACCTTTTTTGGCATCACTTTTTTAAATTTAGAGAAGTTTTTTGTTTTATTTTTTGTTTTGTTTTGTTTTTGGTACAAGTCTTAACTACTTTATTATTAAAATTTGAAGTTAAAGGCTTTCCATTCTTTTTAATTTAAAACTATATTTTCTTCTATTTCCTTTTTCTTTTATGTTAAAGAATCTATGACAGGACTTTCTCTTTTTTAAGCTTATGCATTAGAACAATTATAACAGTGGTGGTTTTAAAAAAGATCTTGACTATTCCCTTTTTTAAATTGGTCTCCAAAATATGTAACACAATATGAAAATTACAATATTTTTACAGATTCAATTTAGTGGAGTCAGTACTGTCCCTATTCAGTACAAACTGAAGGCTTCCTTCTAAAATCTTTTATTTGTTGGCAACTTATAAACTGTGGTGGGGTGTTTTGGTAGGTCAATAGGTGGTTTGATCTATCTTTGATGAATATAAGTACTTATTGCCATTTTTAGATTAGATGAACTAAATAAATATTATAAGGCAATATGATGAGTGTTTATAGTTGACTTAGGGCACTTATTACAAATACAAAGTACTGTCTTGAGTGATCTAGCCCACCAGAAAACAAAAGAGTGGAATTATACTTCCAATCATATATTATTATGTAGGGTATCTCAATATTATGTTAAACATCTTGAAGAAAATTTAAACATAACTTACCACTCAGAGTTTTTATTTGGTGACAAATATGGACACTTGACCGATTTTTTTTTTTTTTTTTTTTTTACTTTTTCATTCGCTTATTATCTTATAAAGACACTATCAATTTAAAATAATAATGACCACTATTTTTTGTGTGTGTGTAGAATGCAACTTTCCTTTTTTTAAAATTTAAATTCATTTAGCCACCATATAGTACATCATTAGTTTTGGTGTAACATTCAGTGATTCATTAGTTGCATATAACACCCAGTGCTCATCACATCATGTGCCACTATAAACACTGACAGGCAAACCTCCATAAATTAGCTTCTCTCTTTACCTTTTTTTTCTTTTTTTTGGTGGGGACGGTTGTGTTTTTTCTATTTTCAGGCATACACAGAAGTAGACAAAACAGTACTGTGAGCCCATAACCCTGTTTCACGAACCGTCATCTAATGGTCAGTCTCATTTTATCCATACCTCCATGCACTTCACTTCCCCTTTTACTATTATTATTCTGAAGCATATCCTAGGATAATATCCTTTATTTCATAAATATTTTATTATGTATCTGTAAAAATTAAAAATGCTCCTTTTTAAAATATAGCTGTAATATAATCATTATAATTTTTTTATTACTTATGATTTATTCATAATAATAACAACTTACAAGCACAGAAACTAACACTTACAAAGTGCATGTTTAGTGCTGGCACGGTGCTAAGCTCTTAAAATCATTATAATTTTTAAAACAAGATTTCCTTAATATCATCAGATATTCAGTCTTTGAATTTCTAATTACTTAATAAATACCAGTTTTTTTAAAGTTTGTTTATTTGAATCAGGATGCAAATAAGGTTCACACCTTGTGATTGTCTTTAGTTTTATCCAAATGACATAGTCATTTTAAAGATCAGTGCATTTAACTTTTAGTACAGCAAGCCCACAGTAGTGGAATTGCATTGACCAGGGAGGTGATGTATTATCTGAGAAGGAGGGGAAAAAGCATAGATGTTTCCTTTTCCTAGAAGGTAGGGACAGTGTAACAGCTTAAGATAGCTGTTCCCTTACAGCCTCACAATAGCAGGTATTGATCCAGTTGACTTTTGGGGAGTGTCAGCATTGTTTCTTCTTGTGGGCCCCAAGGTATCAGGGTACAGGATTATGGTTAATAGGCCTTGTCTAAAAATTTGTTTATCATCAGGCAGTATTCTAGAATCCAAAATTTTCTCTATCTTATTGCCATAAGGTAGACAGAAGAGGCAGTGTTGGTCAAGACCAGACCTCTGAAACTACACAGGGTTTTAACTCCAGTTTCTTTCTCTGCTAGCTTTTTTGTAAAAATGTGTGAACAGTATCTCCTAGATTGTTTTGAGGATTAAATAAAATATTGTGTGTTATGATGTAAGAAAAATGACTGGCACGTTGTTCATGATCTTACTCAGAGTTTTTAACCTGTGAAAAGAAAATTCCTCTCTTGTGATTGACATATTTTTCACTTGCTTAGTCAAGATTAAATTTAATATGGAGGCCAGAAATAGAAGAAAATATAAGTATTTTGGGATCAGAGAGCTTACTGTATGTCACAAAATGTTGTGTTAGAATCTTCCAGAGCCAGGGGTTTGGGGACCATGATGGCTATGTCCAAAATTATGATCAGTGAGAAAGTGCGGCAAAAATGGTATCACACTCAACAATCACAGTAACTACCACTTTTCTGTAATATTTATCTTGGAATTCTTTCCATGATCCTAAATTCTGCAGGAAATGCTAAGGGATATCAGAGTAGACTCCTCTTCTGTGGATAATGGGTCTTTCCACCTACCCTCCCTTCACTATTTTCTTATTCTTCCTGTTTCTTTCCCTTCTTCCTTCTCTTCCTTCTTGCCCTTCTCTTTCTCTCTTTTTTTTTTAAAGATTTTATTTATTTATTTGACAGAGAGAGGCACAGTGAGAGAGGGAACACAAGCAGAGGGAGTGGGAGAGGGAGAAGCAGGCTTCCTGCAGAGCAGGGAGCCCGATGCAGGGCTCAATCCCAGGACGCTGGGATCATGACCTGAGCCGAAGGCAGATGCTTAACGACTAAACCACCCAGGCGCCCTCTCCTTTTCTTTTCCTTCCTTCCTGCCCTCCTTCTCTCTTCCCCTCCTTTCCTCCCTTTCTACCTGTCTTCAGTTAGGAAATATTTATTAAGGACATTCTGTATACAAGGCCCTACGTACTCTAGCTAATCATTTCAGATATAGTGGTAAGTAAAATATACTTTCTCTACTCATAAATGATGCAGTATAGTGAAGAAGATACAAACAAATAGTAATCATAGAATACAATGAGTTGGTGTTAAAATAAATATAAGGGGTTATGAAAATACTTAGCAGTGGGTTTAATCTCATCTGTGAGACAGGAAATGATTCCCTAAGTAGAAATCATCGGAAGAGCATAGGGAATTTTCTAAATAAAACAGCTAGAAGTAAAATAGTGTTATTGAGGGAATTAAAGATGCTTTCTGTGACAGGAATAGAATATGAGAGAGTATAGTAAAGTAAATTGAGGGAAGGCAGGCCAGATTATGTAAGGTTTGTAAACCATAAAGAATTTGAATAAGCCCTAGGATCAGGGTTTTTCTGCTGAGAGCTTAGGGCAGACTTTGGAGTGGGGGGTACTTCATTTTTTAGTTCTTCTTTTCTGGATATTTTTTCCTTTGCTTTTCTTCTCCTTTCCTCTGGTGGATTAGAAGCCAGATTTAGGTCTGTGCCTGCCCACTGGGATTTCAGTCAATTGATGTTAACTTGAACTTTTCATTTGCAGTACTGTAAACATACACTTCTACTTAAAATTAGAATAATATTGTAATTGGGGTATTGAAAATGGTAAATAAATTTTATAATTACATGTAATCTTTGGTCACAAAAACATTTGAATTGATTACTGGTCAAATCAAAATTAATATTTTCCATTCAGGTTACTGAATCCCTTAATGACATTAAGTCAAAGGTAGCAGCTGTTTTTACTTAACATTTGCTTAATATTCCTTTGGACATAGCTTTTTATATTTCCCAAGGAACTAATTAAATTGACTTATTGAGTAAATGTGATAATGTGATATGTGATAATTTGCACATTATAATTAATTACAAATGTGACCTTCATCTTGAACTCATTTTTCACCGTAAGGGAAAAATCTTGAATTGGAATGTCCCAGAGCTAAAAATATTTACTTATAGTATGTATTAAAAGTAAACTTTTGAAAATTAACTGTTTTATGTAGCTAATCCAGAACTTCAGATTCTAAATAGAAATGGGAGAAAATCATGTGTACAAGATTATGAATATAGTCTGGTAAGTAACCAGAGAGGCATTTTTCATCTAGTTTACAGTGAAACAAGGTCTTTTTTACATTCTTACCCAGCTAACATTTCTGTATTTAACAAACATGTACTGAGTACAAACTACACAACATACTATGGTCTCTTGTCTCTTACTCTCAATTTTAAAATTTAATACAGTTCGCCCAAGAATGTCATTCCTAACACCTATCTGTATAAATTTCTCCTTAAAAATGTTTCATGTATATTACCTACAATAGAATTTAACCAGTTTCTTAAGAGTTACTTAAGATTAGAAATAGTGTTAATTCTCCAGTCTCAAATTTAAAACTGCATTTAAAAATTTTTTTAGTAAAGTTGCTTAAATAATTACCGGCCTTTAGTCAGTCATGTGCCCCATTCATTGTAAGATGTGTTTCTTGATATAAAATGATAGCAAACATTTATAATTATTTACTGTGGTGCCAAGCATTATTCTAAGTACTTGAAACATTTTAACTCATTTTATTTTTCAAAACTATGAAGTAAATGTAGATTATCT
Organism: Mirounga leonina; assembly: GCF_011800145.1. Classification (NCBI taxonomy): domain Eukaryota; kingdom Metazoa; phylum Chordata; class Mammalia; order Carnivora; family Phocidae; genus Mirounga; species Mirounga leonina. The sequence continues at coordinate 43,511,710 of NW_023270377.1, read as the reverse complement.
GTATATTACAAATGATTATCCTGAGGCTCAGAAAAATTAAATAATTTGTGTAGATTTGCAGAACTACTAAGTGGCAGCACCAGACCAGTCAGTCGCCAGGGTCTGTGCTCTTAACCACTACACTTTACTGAACACCTGAGAGTGGTTTTCAGTTTGGGGTATGCTTTAGAATCATCCATGGAGCCTTTCAGAAACTGTTGTTCAACCTCAATCTCGGCGTGGAGAATTTGAAAATCTGAGGGTGGGATTCAGGCATCTCAATTTTGTAGAAAAGGTTGCTATAACCACTATGCTAGACTGTCTTTGATTGGCTGTAGAAGTTTCATTAACCCAAAAGAAAAGATGTCTTGAGTTTTTACCCAGTATAATTTTAAAGTGTCCATTATCTTGTACCTTTGAAACTGAATTAAATTAAATGGTTTGGATGTATTGAGTTTATTTGAATTTATTTTTTCACTGATGACTGTTTAGTGAGAAATAAATAACAACTGAAAAAATTAATATTTAGCTATGAATCCATTACAAATTTAATCATAAAATTTTTATTTTGCCTGCTATCATTAGAGTGACTTTAAGTTTACTAGTATCTAAATAGTAAATGGAGTATTGTGTACAGATTTTCTTTTGTAGTGCTCAGGAAATTGTTTATTCCATGTTGATGTTACAGTAGATGTGTAAGGAGTTCTTCAGATGTAGAATTAACTGTTTTATTTAGTTATTTATAAGGTTTTTTTCTTTTTTCTTTTTTTAGTGTTTGTGTCTTCAGTGCTTCCATAAATGGTTTTTAAAATTGGGTAAAATGTAGCATTGTGAAATACACAGATCTTAACTGTATATATAGTTCAGTGCATTTCTATATGTGTACACCCATGTAACCACTGCCTCAGACAAAATACAGAATACTTTAATCACACCAGAAGGTTCACTTATGCTACTTATCAGCCAATTTCCATACACAGCCACTGTTTTGACTTCCATCACACTACTTTGGTTTTGCTGGTACTTAAACTTCATTTATATAAAATCATACAACATGTACTCTTTTTTTTTAAGATTTTATCTACTTATTTGAGAGAGTGAGAGAGAGAGAGAGAGCACATAAGCGGGGGGAGGGGCAGGGGGAGAGGAACAAGCAGACTGCCCCTTGAGCAGGGAGCCTGATGCGAGACTTGATCCCAGGACTCTGAGATCATGATCTGAGCCAAAGGTAGATGCCTAACTGACTGAGCCACCCAGGTGACCCAACATGTACTCTTATTTTATTATATTTTATTTTATTTTATTTATTTATTTGAGAGAGAAAGAGAGCAAGTGAGAGAGAGCACAAGCAGAGTGAAGGGCAGAGGGAGAAGCAGACTCCCCACTGAGTGGGGAGACTGATATGGGACTCCATCGCAGGACTCCAGGATTATGACCTGAGTCAAAGGCAGACGCTTAACCGACTGAGCCACCCAGGTGCCCTCAACATGTGCCCTTTTATGTCTAACTTCTTCTCAACAAAATATGTTGTGATTTACATCCATGTTTGTTGAATATCTTTGCATAGTTCATTCTTTGAAATTGATAAGTAATACTCAATTGTATAAATATACTGCAATTTGTTTATTCAGTCTCCAGTTGGATTGTTTCCAGTTTGGAGCTATTATGAATAAAGATGAGTTGTTTAGTTTCTAAATATTTGGGGGTATTTCTAAATATCTTATCGACTTCTAATTTATTCTGTCATGGAGAGGGAAAATACTATGTCAGATTTCATGCTTTTGAAATTTACTGAGAATTAAGCCCAACATATGATCTATCTTCATGAATGTTCCAAGTATATAACACCTAGAAGGAATCTGAATTCTGCAGCTGTTAGATGGAGTATTCTAAATGTCAATTTAATCGAGGTAGATTCCTAAAATCTTCTATAGCTTTACTGTTCTTTATGTTTTGATCTAGTTCTTCCAGTTACTGAGAGACGGGTATTAAAGTCTCCCAGCTATGATTCTGGATTTATTTCTACTTTAGATCTGTAAGTTTTGATTCATGTAATTTGTACCTTCGTTATTAGATACATACACATTTGTGAATGGTATGCCTTCCTGATGTTAGCCCCTTTTGTCATTATGATTTTTCCCTCATTATCTGTTGTATAATTTCTTGTTTTGAAACTGATAATTATTTCATCTTCTATTACAATAGCTATTCTTTTTTATGCTTATCCATTTGCATATTGTGTCTTTTCTTTTACTTTCAAACTACTATTTGTGTCTAAAGTATAACTCTTGTAGACATATATAGTTGGATTTTGCTTTTTATTTTTTTTATTTTTTAAGATTTTATTTATTTATTTGTCAAAGAGCAAGCGCACAAGCAGGGGGAGCAGCAGGCAGAGGGAGAAGCAGGTTCCCCGCTGAGCAGGGAACCCGATGCAGGACTTGATCCCAGGACTCTGGGACCATGACCTGAGGGGAAGGCAGACGCTTAACTGACTGAGTCACCCAGGCGCCCTAGATTTTGCTTTTTTTAAAGTCACTCTGACAATTTCTGCCTTTTAGTTGGAATATTTAGTCCATGTAATGTAATAACTGATACAGTTAGGTTTAGGTCTACCATTTTCTTGTTTCATCTTTTGTTTTGTTCCTCAGTTCCTCCTTTTTGTGGGAGACAGGCAGCCTTCTTTAGCATTAAAAGAATATAATTTAATGTTTAATTTTAATTCTATTGGCTTTGCATTATTTTTTGCTTTGGGGAACATATACATCCTTAATTTATCATAATCTGTTTATAGTTAATAGGGTTCCAGACACACAATATAAGAACTTTGCAAGTATAATTTCACTTACTACCCTTGTCCTTTGTGCAGTTGGTGTCATATATTTTATATCTACATACAATATAAAACTCACTTTAAAATGCTTTATTTATTTTTGTTTGGAGTTTTTATTTAAATTCCAGTTAGTTAACCTATAGTGTAATATTAGTTACAGGAGTAGAATTTAGTGATTCATCACTTACATACAACACCCAGTGCTTATCACAGCAAGTGCCCTCCTTAATACCCATCACCCACTTAGCCCATCCCCCCACCCACCTCCCTTCCAGCAACCCTCAGTTCTATTAACGAAGCTCTTATAAGGGGCGCCTGGGTAGCTCAGATGGTTAAGCATCTGCCTTCGGCTCAGGTCATGAGCCTGGGGTCCTGGGATCAAGTCCCTCATCGGGCTCTGTGCACTTTGGGGAGCCTGCTTGTCCCTCTGCCTCTCTCTCTTTCTCTGTCTTTCATGAATAAATAAATAAAATCTTTAAAAAAAAAAAAAAAGAAGAAGCTCTTATGATTTGCCTTCTTTTTTTTTTCTCCTATGTTCATTTGTTTCGTTTCTTAAATTCCACATGAGTGAAATCATATGGTCAAAATGCTATTTTTTAAAAATTTAAAGTTATCTTTCAAAGAAATGAGAGGTTTTTTTTTTTTAAGATCCTTTTTTGCTATTTACCTACATAGTTAGCATTTTTGGTGCTCATCATTTTTTTCCTAGAGATCACAGTTCTATCTGGTGTCAACTCTTAATAGTGCAGTTATGCTGGCAACAAGATTCTAGGATTTCTTTTATCCAAGAATGTCTATATCATCTTCATTTTTGAAGGACATTTTTGCTTTGTATCATTGAATTCTGGATTCTGTTGGCCCTTAAAAGATGTTACTTACTGTCATCTGGCTCTACATTGCTTCTGATGAGAAGTTATATCCATCATTTGTGGTATTCTTTTTTTGTAATGTCTTTTTTTTTTCCCTCTCACTGTTTTCAAGGATTTTGTTTGTCTTTGTTTCTCAGCAGTTTGATTCTAATATACCTAGCCGTGGATTTCTTTGTATTTCTCCTGCTTGGGGTTCACTGACCTTCTTGGATCTATAAAATGTTTCATTTATCCAAATTGCCTAATTGTCATCCATAATTTTTTTCAAATGTTCTTTTTTTTCTCTCTTCACTTTCATATTTTTTATCTGGGACTCCAATTACATATATGTTGGGTGGCTTGTTGTGCCATAGGCCACAGGGATTTTTTTTAATCTTCATTTTTCTCTCTTTTGTTCAGATTGGATAATTACTGCTCTGTCTTCAAGTTTGTTGACCCTTTCTTTTGCCATCTCTGATCTGCTGTTAAGCCTACCCAGGGAATTTTTCATTTCAGATACTGTATACATTTTAGCTCTAGAATTTCCCTTTGGTTCTTTTTTATAATTTCCCTTCTCTGTTTAGATTCCTCTTCTATTCTCTCATTAGGATCATCTTTTCCTTTAAGTCCTTAAATATTCATGGAAACCTATTTAAAAAATAACTTTTTTTTCCCTCCAAATTCCAACATCTGAGTCATGTTGAGGTTGGTTTTTACTGGCCACTTTTTCTCTTGATCATGACTCATATTTTCCCATTTTATTGTTTGAATGATAACTTTTGATTATTTAGTGGACATTGTGGGTGATATGTTAAAGAAACTCTAGATTCTATTGTCTTCTTCTGAAAAGTGTTGGTGTTTGTTCTGCAACTATTTAAGTTACTGACAGTTCACACTGAGCTTGGAAGCCTGTTTTATACTTCCTTAGAGACTGTTTAAATTTTGCTCTTAATCCTAGGGCAGCTTCCTTAGTTCTAGGACATAGTTTTTCCCTTACCCTAGGATGTAGCCCTCATCCAGTTTTAATTTAAAGCCCAAAGTGTTTATTAAGCCATCTAATTATATAGAATTCAAACTCCAAATTCCATTTACTCTGAAGTAGGTAGTCACTAAAATCTCTGTTTAGCTCATTTAACATTCTAGCAGTTGTTTTCCTCTAGGCTTCCACATATGGAATTTTCTGGGATTTTCTCCTTCAATTTCCAGTTGTGGAAGCAAGGAACTCTGTTCTGGTTATTCAAGCTAGTAAGAGTGCAACTTATATAATGTAATATTATGTGAAATAATAATAAAAATTATTTTAAAAAATTTTTAAAAAGAGTGTAGCTTATTGCTTGATTTTTTGCCACTCCCTTTAATGCTGGTAACTGCCCTTTGGGTAAAAGCTATATAAATATGGATCTCTTTTTCGAATGTTGAATCATTCCAATATCTGCCTGTTTTTGGTTGCTCTTCCATGTCCATTTTAAATAGTTTATTTCTGTATTTTCTTTAGAGTTATAGTTATATATGGGAGGGTTAGTCCAATACAAGCTCCTTCATCATTATCAGACTTAGAACACCAGCTCTTTGGTTTTTATAAAATTTACTTTAGATGGCTAATACATTTCTGATTATGACCTCATTAGTTCTATTTTATCTTTATTCCCAGATATGAAGAGAAGGCTACTAAAGATTTGGAACGATACAATAGGCAAATCAAGAGAGCCATTGAAAAGGAGCCACAAATATCATTTAAGGATGGCAGAAAAAAGATAAAGCCCACCAGTGCATGGAATTTGGCACAGAAGCACAAATTGAAAACTTCATTATCTAATCAGCCAAAAGTTGATGAGCTCTTTCAATCCCAAATTGAAAAAAAGAACCAAAACATTAAAATAGTTCAGATCCCCTTTTCTATGGAAAACTTAAAAAAAAATTTTGAGAAACATAAAATTGACTTAGAAGAGAAGGAGGAACTTTGCTTGCTTCACAATCTCAAGTTTCCTGATGCATGGCTAATTACATCCAAAACAGAGATAATGTTATTAAATCCTTACAGAGTGGAAGAAGCCCTGCTATTTAAAAGACTTATTGAGAATCATAAACTTCCTGCAGAGCCACTGGAAAAGCCCATTATATTAACAGAGAAGTATGGTGAAATAATATAATTCTTTTTTTAACTCTCAAAACATTTATCAATCCATACTAGATTAGAAACTGAAAGTAAAAAGTTAGAAGTGTTTTCTGGTAGGGAAAAGTTTATTTAAAGAAATCTTTTTTAAAACTTGATTTTCTAATCTTTAATGGAATTGTTTTTAAAGAAGTATTTAGAGTATTCTAGATAGTTTACTTCTAAAGTTAGTAAATATCAACTTCAATTCTCCTGTACACTAGTGACTTGCCTAGGATAATTTTGAAGTTAGGTTGTCATGACTCTCTGTCATTTTACACTCTTTAACATTTCAAACATACACCAAATAGAATTATATAATGAATGCCTTTATCAACAATTATCAAGATTTTGCCACATTTGTTTATTTTTCCTTTCAAATATATATATGTATATTATGCATATATACACACACACACATATTTTCTTTTTATTTCCTAAAGTTTTTTTAAATTTTTTTTATTATGTTAATTACCATACATTACATCATTAGTTTTTGATGTAGTGTTCCATGATTCGTTGTTTGTGTATAACACCCAGTGCTCCATGCAGAACATGTCCTCTTTAATACCCATCACCTGTTTTTTTAGACAATTTTTAGACAATTCCCACCCAAACATATTTCGATTTGTCTCTCTTAAAAATGACTTACCTAAGCACAACGACTTTTTCCTATCTTTCACAATATTAATTCCTTGGAAGTATTCCTCATTTTCTCAAAATAACTTTTTTATAGTTTTTAAATTATTAAGTTTAACTTGTATCTAAACAAGATCCAGCTATTACATTTTGTCTGTCTCTTAAATCTCTTCTAAATATCACAACATTAACTTGTTGATACTAAGTCACTTGTTGGAATATCTTGTTGTCTCAGATTGTCCCTTTGCTTCCTCATGGTAGTGTTCAACTTGTTTTTTCCTCTCCCATGTTTAAATGGAAGTTAGCTCAGGAGGATTGAATAGATTTAGATTCTACTTTCTGGTATGACTATTTAATAGGTTGTGATATGTGCTTCATATTTCATCACATCAAAAGGTACTTATTACTACTGGCTTCAGCCGCGGACAGCCTGCTCTCATACCTTAAAATTCCCTGTCAACCTTTCCGTCTAATGGTTTCATCCATTGATGATTGTTGCCTGAACTGATTTTATTATAGATTGCAAAATGGGCTGTTTCCCTTTAATATCCTACATGAGCAAATTGTTTTGTGTAAAAATGAATAGCTAACAGCTAGCCTATTAACATTTCCCTTTTTTATATTTAATATTTCTTTTCTTGGTCTGACAGGAGGAATCATATGTCTGAAAAGGAGATAAAAACCTGAAATTAGAAAGATAATTGAGGGTTTGTTCTCTAGGACACTTCACTAGATAACTCTGTTTCAGAACTCCCAAGAATAAATAAAAAATCTTTAATACAATTATGCTAAAGCCCTGCTACCAAATTATGATTAGGATTGCTTTCAATCTGTAGATCATATTGGGGAGAATTGCCATCTTAACAATACTGCATCTTCCAGTCCATGAACAATGGTCTCCATTGATTTAAGTCTTCTTTAAGAAGTTTCTCTCAGCAGCATTTTGTAGTTTTCAGTATAAAGGTATTGTTTTTTTGAAAAATTGTTCCTAAGTGTTTTGTTTTTTGATGCTAATATAAATGGGGTTATTTTTTGAATTTCATCTTCTAATTATCTGCTCTTGATACATATAAAAATACAATATAATTCTATATTTAAAAAGAAAAAAAAGCCCTGCTACCAGAAGGGAAAAAAATGCCAGGACACAGGAAAACATTTGTCAGAGCTGTCTTTTTAATTAAGGCAACAGTAATCACATTCACCTAAATCCAGCATCTTTCATAGTATTCTCTTAAGATTGGTTTAGCAAACTATCAAAGAATTAGAAAAAGAATTAATACAGATTTTTGCTGTATTAAATAGTTCAAAAATCTGATAGTACTTTTTCTTTCTTCCCTTAAAAAGAGCTAGGGTGTATCTGAAATTTTAAATATGATTACTTTTCTAAATGGTATTTGTGAACTTTCATTTATATCTTAAAAATCATTTTGTACTTTTACAAATTAAACATTTTAAAAGATGTTTTCCTTTGTGATATTCTGTTATTCAGAAACAAATACATTAAAAACTATTATTTGGGGCCCATATTAGCTTGAAAATAAATCTTTCTTATTTGAACATGGACAACAACAAAGCTGAATTCAAAATTGTTTTCACCCTTCTTTTGAAATGGGACATGCCCATCACAATTAATATAAGTTTTTCTGAAAGAGCGTAATTATTGGTTGGGCTCAGTTTTCTCACTATGGTTCTAATGTAGTTTATCTCTCAATGGAGTAATTTAGATCTCTATAAAATACAAAGTAAGAGCTCAGTAATAACAAAAATGGCTAATGTTTGTTGAGGACTTACCATATGATAGGAACTTTACTAAGCCCTTTGATCTTCACAACAACCTTATGATAAAATAATAATAATATAACAATGGCATTATTTATAAATAAAGTTTTCATTTGTATTATATAGAGAGAGCACAGTTTTTGATTGCACATTTAGTTTGTAATGTTCTAAAAGAAACTTTCTTTTATGTCCATTCTTATTTCTGTATACTATATATAGTAGGTCTTCTAAAAGATATTAACAGAGATGTAAAAAAAGTAAAGTTTCTCACAGGGCTACTTACATCTTTGTATTTTGGTTACGGATCATTTTAAGGGGCCCTTGCATTAACTTTTTTCCATAAATCCTTTTATTTCATTTTACATATTTAATAAGTTAAAGGACCATAATTTCTTTTTCAGTCTTTTTAATGGATCTCATTATTTAGAGATTTTATGTAAAATGACCACAGATGATCAGAGATATAGTGGATCAACTTACCTGTCTGATCCTCGTCTCACAGCAAATGGTTTCAAGATAAAATGGATACCAGGTATGATTATATGGTTTACTATTTTCTGACTTAGAAAAAATAAGTCTTGTTCCAGAAGTTTCATTTGGGTTTCATAATGTATATATCAGGGTATATTTTTGCCTCACCAAAAGTACCATGTCAGCTATGTAAAAACAATCATATTTCAAAAAGGTCATTCATACCTTCTACCTCAGTCTTGGATATTTAGATTTGGAGTAGCCTCAATGTTTTCTCATTATAACAACTAATATCGAATAATTATAATGTACAGGACACTATTCTAAATAGTAAATGTATTAATTTATTTAATCTTCCTAATAGCCCTATGAAGTAGGTTCTGTTACTGTCTCCATTTTATAGATGGAAAAGTCAAGGCACAGGGAAGTTTGCTTAAGGGTGCCAGTTAGTAGTAGAACCAGGATTTGAACCCAAGCACCTTTACAGTCTAGCTTTTAACTAACTTGTTACATTGCTTCCTACAAAACTTGAGATATTTACTTCATAAAGTAGTTGTGAGCACTAGAGAGTTACTTAGGGAAATCAGTTAGCATAGTACTTGCCAATGGTAGGTGTTCGAATATTCTCTTTTCTTCCCATCTTCAGTACCCTTTTCAGTCATTTCTTTTAGCCATTTAGTCCTCCTAGAAATCTTCCTTGAGACCCCTAGCATCTTCTTAATTTATTTGAAATGTGAAGCAAGGGGTGTGTATAGGTATGTAATAAGGTATTTTTTTCTTAATCTGTTTTTCTAATTAACTATGTGGTATTGCTGGCAGGTGCCATTTTTTTCATGAAAAATGTTATTATCACAGCAATTTTTTTTAAGGTTAAGGTAACTACTTCCCTGTCTTTTCCAAGAACATGTTTATTTTTTAGTTACCTTATCAATAAGTTTCTGTCTGACAAACGCTTTTAGCTCTTAGTTTGTGGATAGTGTTTTTTAAGTCCTGTTGAATGCCAGGTTCTTTGCAAGGCACCAACAATATAAAAATGAGTAAGAGTCATCTGTAAACTGACTTGATTTTGATTGGAATTAATTTTTCTTAGATTGTGATCAGCATTATTTATCTTAGCAATAACAGATCAAATTAAAAACTCTCATGTTTTCTTCTTTTTTAAGCCTTTTTTTCCTGCATTAATTTTTATATTATGTTTTCTTAAAGACCATGTCTCCTCTTCGTGAGTTTGTTGTCTTGGACTAACTTTGGATGAGCAGTTTTCCAGTTGTCACAAAACATCTTTGAATGATAAGGACATTTAAAAGAGAGGAGGAACACATCTGACTTTGAGGGAAAAGTTTCTGAATGTGATCCTGAGAATTTTGCTTGTTCATGGGAATAGTTTTTTGTTCTACATCAATAAGAATTCTGTATTTTAAGAAGTGAAAACTTGTCAAACCACTTACTCATTTGAAGTATTTTCCCTGAAAATTGGGAAGCATTTCATAGAATCTTAGGAGAATTCTTGAAAGTTTATTGTTACATGGTTCCAAATGTCTGTAAGTTTCCCATATCAGAATTTTGCAAACACGATGATTAAAGTATTCCTCAATTTCTTCATCTGTTGCCAAATACTTTACCCATATCCATAAGTAGTTCTGTGAAATGTTTATGATTTTCCAAGGCAAATGTAGTCACTATTAGACTTTTCCATCTAATTGTTCTATAAAAGGTAAAGAACTAGCAATAGTGAAAAGTCTCTGGGCTAATATTTTTGTAATTTCCTTATCTATATATGTAAAAAGATGTGAACTATAATATTCTACTTCCTCTTTGCCTATGTAAATCCTGTTTCAAGTCCCATTTAAGTTCCCCTGGTTGCTCAAATTCTCATTTTGTTTCCCTTGACCAAACTCTGTGTTTTATTCCTTAATGCCTGATTATAGATCTTCTCTTACTCTCCAGTTGTTTCCAGGGATGCCTGGTCTGTTTAGTGTACCACCATTGCATCTTATCCAGGTCAAGGAAGTGATCTGTAACTGGAAACAGATTAGGGATAGGATCACTGACATCTCAGGATCTGAAACTCTTCAGGCCAAATCACTCCTTTTTTTTTTATTCATCTGTTGATAACTACCACTTACCCAACATTGAACTGTCTCATTTTCTTAATTCTGGGTAACATGGTGGACTTAAATATTAAGAACACTGTTACACAGAGCCAAAGAAGTCAAATATCTGCTATTTTGCAACATCTTAAAATGCATTCCAAAGCCAAATTTGATCCTTTGGAATTTATGCTGTTACGGGTATTTTACCCCATTATATATCTAATCATGTAGGTGGTTTTTAGTTTTATTTTAGTCACTAAATTATTTAAAGTAGTTTAATAAATGTCAGTTTTAAATATTGTTTTACTAAAATATTTTGAGTCAACATTACTGAGTAAACAGTATTTCATTCTCAAATTAGTAATATATTAAGTTACTATAGTGGTAATCATTTTGCAGTATATAAGTGTGTCAAATCAATACGATGTACACCATAAACTTAGTGTTTATCAATTATATCTCAATAAAACTGGAAAAAATAAATTACTATGTGAGTATTTTTATAATTTGTAAGTTAAAATAATCATAGAAATAATTCAGGCCTTTAAGTTAGTACTAAACTAGTAGAATAGAATTTGAACAGCAGCAGTTGTTAAAACACTTAAACCAGTTTTATTTTAATAAATATCATGGGACTCCATTTTCTCTCCAAAGTAAGAAATGTTCTAAACAAATGTAGGGAACAGAAGTGCAATAACTAAGATTAAATTAAGTGATATAAAGCACATGTGGTGTCTATGAGCACTTATGACTTAATGTGAAATCCTATGGGAAATTATTATTTGTTTTCCAAATAAGGAACAAAACTTTATCCTGACTATATTAAATTCTAAGGAAGGTTCACTAAATGTTTTAACAGTGATTTTGTTTTTAATAGACATTTTCTGGAATATAATTTAAACAAAACTATCTCCATGTGGTTTTATTTTTCTTTTAGGTGTTTCCATTGCCGAAGACTACTTGGAAATAGAAGAAATGGCTAATTGTCTCCCATTCTATGGAGTGATGGACTTAAAAGAAATTCTTAATTCTATATTAAACAAAAATGCAAAGGAAGTTTATGAGTGTAGACCTCGCAAAGTGATAAGTTATTTAGAGGTATGCATTAGATTATGTAGGTTGGTTAGGTTTTAACATACTTAACTATTTCTTAATAAAAAAGTAAATTTTTAAAATATTAAAGTTTCTATAAGGTTTATTATCTGTTTCAAAGAAGAAATACTACTAAAAAAAAGAAAATTCCATTAAAAATTTCGTATCATAGATTGGTTGTAGTAAACTCTATAATGGATCCTTACTCTAACATTATTTCTTGAGTGCATATTGAGGAAGAGCCTTAATGCATGAGACCCTTTATAGTGAAGTTCTTTCTGATTTTTAAGAAGGGGTTCAAAATTTCTCTTGTTATACCAAATACCTGTCTATAAAGAACTACGATGGGATTTCAATCCCTGATGTCTTCAAGAGCAAAAAGGGAAGGAAAGTGAAAGATGTATTATTGAAAAAAAGGAAATTTCAGTTACCTAGGAATATCTACCACAAATGAGAAATGTAACAGTGGGTTAAAAAATAAGTTCTGAAGTAATAGGGGATGGAGGAAGATTATAAGGTTTTAGATGTCCCAAGTATAGGATAGTGGTTGGAAAACAATAGTGAATGTCTCTATGTTTGAAGTTCTATCCCTCAAGTTTGGTATTATTTCAAAAACAAACCAAACGTAAATAATATTTTTCTCCCTTTAAAAAAAATGGGCCACTTTTGTTTAGACTATAATAATGATGTACCCACTGTATTCTGAGGGTCAGGCTTCAGGAAAGTCCACTTTTTACCCTTTCCGAAGATTGTATTCAGTAGCATTCTGTAAGTCCTTCAAGAGCTTTGACTTGTGGAACTTCCTAGCCTATTGTGTGAGCAGTTTAGCACTGATAGTTTCTTTTTTTCTTTTTTAATATTTTATTGTAATGTTAATCACCATACATTACATCATTTGTTTTTGATGTAGTGTTCCATGATTCATTGTTTGTGTATAACACCCAGTGCTCCATGCAGAATGTGCCCTCTTTAATACCCATCACCAGGCTAACCCATCCTCCCACCCCCTCCCCTCTAGAACCCTCAGTTTGTTTTTCAGAGTCCATCATCTCTCATGGTTCATCTCCCCCTCTGATTTAACACTGATAGTTTCTAATGACTTCAAAAGGAATCTTCTTGTGGAAGAGGTATTATAAACTTAAATGAAGGTTGAAGGAGTTGAGGTAGTGTTTTGTGTATTGAAAAGCCATGTAGGAAAAAATATGATTTCAAAAATAAAAAGAGTGGTTGGGATTACATATAAATATTTTTACTAATATTATACCTCTCATTACATTAAGTCAGTTGTGGATTGATTGTTATGGAAGAGAGTTTAGGGAAAAAAGAACCTCTGTAAGATCTACAGGAATACTTGCATTTAAGGTCAAGCTGAATAAGATGAATCAGAAATAAAGATAGAGTAAAAGAAAAACCAGTAGAGGGGTAGATATAAAGGTCAAGGGAGGAAAGAAATTTAAAAATGAGAAAGTAGTATCAGATTCTTTTATAGAGTAATAGTTGCTTGAAGACCATCTGGTATGGCTGCTAGATGGCAGTGGTAATAGAAAAGTAGTCCAGATGGAAGACTTACCAATGGCTAAAGAGTGGGGAAGTTAGTGAAAAAGTGTAGGCAGCAAGTCATATGGTGGTAAAAAGAAGAAGAGAGATTAGCTTGTCTATGTTGTTGGTGGAAAAGACTGACATAAAAGATTGGAGAGCAGATGTTCCAAAAGAGGCAAGAAGGAAGATGGAACAACGATAGAAGTTTTAGAAAGGAGAAACTTCTCTCAGTCAAGAGCAGAAGAGAGGGAAAGTGGAAGTAAAACTATTTGGAGGTAAACTTGAGAGAAGTCATGTATGATACATGTGATGAAGGTGTAGAAGAAGTTATCTACTGCGAGTGAGGAGGCTGGGGAGGCATTGGGGATTTTTGAGTATAGTAGAAAAGATCTGAAAATAAGAGCTGTAGGTACTGTAAGAGAAGATTGATTAGAGAAGACTAAGATGTTCAAATGGCATTGAGCACTCATAAGAGCTGACATTGATATTGGATCCAGCCAGGATAGTTTGGTGATTTTCCAACAGTACATGGTACAGTTTATCCAAGTATAAGGATTACAAGATGAATATGGTAGAACAAGAACATTTGAACCTGTAATGTATATGAGAAACTGTTAGGTCCTAGAGGAATATAAAGTCGAATTATGTTCTAGTAGGAATCAAAAAGGAATACAGGAAGCTAGAAATAGTATCCTTAATGTCTAACTGTCTGTGCCTTAAATAGGGAAAGATGACAAGAAGGGGGCTGAGGAGATCAAAGGTCAAAGTGAAGACAAGAATAGGTTTAGTTGGAAAGGAGGAGGATGGTTGGAAAGATAATGGGAGAGGGTATGTAGTTAGAATAATATTAGGCTCAAGCTCTTTGAAGTACAATTTTTTTAAAATAAATCTTCAAAGAAACCAGTTTGCTAATACCATTTACCCCTAAATGCTCAGTTTTTCCTATCAGAAAACAGCATCACCATACCAAAAATGTGGACATTATCCTTGATTCTGTATCCTTCATAACCAGTTCATCAACAGGTTTTGACTCTACCTCCCATTCATGTCAGGACTTTTTTTTTTTTTTTTTTTTTCTTAAGAGAGGGAGAGGGGGGTGTGAGGAGAGGAAGAAGGAGGGAGAAAATCCCAAGCAGGCTCGATGCCCATTGTGGAGCCCATCAAGGGGCTCGATCCCATGACCTTGAGATCATGACCTGCGTTGAAATCAAAAGTTGGACGCCTAACTGGCTGAGCCACCCAGATGCCCCAAAATTTTCTTTGTCTTTTTATCTGCTTTGTTTCTCTACACTAGAATATAAATTTCACATGAGCAAGGATGTTTGTCTTACTCTCTACTGTGTGTAAAACCTACAATAGTGACTAACACATAATTTGTGTTTAATATGTGAGTGAATGAATAATAAGAATATAATCTATTTTCTGTCTTCTTTCTTGCCAGGAATAAAATGTTTTCTGCTTCAGGGTGTATCATGGTAAAACATAAGGCTTTCTCTTCACAGGGAGAAGCAGTGCGTCTATCTAGACAGTTGCCCATGTACTTATCCAAAGAGGACGTCCAAGACATTATCTACAGAATGAAGGACCAATTTGGAAATGAAATTAAAGGGTGTGTTCATGGTCGCCCATTTTTTCATCATTTAACCCATCTTCCAGAAACTACCTGATTAAATATGTTTAAGAAAATTTGTTACTATTGAAATTGATTTGGTAATAAAATAATATGAGTCAGTTTTTAAACCATCTTTGTACTATCATGTGTTATTTTATAAGTGAAGCTTCACTGATTTCTATATATAAAAAAATTTCAAAAACTTAAACTAACAACTATTCAATTTATTCTCAAGAACCAGCCTTCATAATAATTAATTGGTTGTAAACTCCAAACTGAAAATACCTAGTATTCTTGGGTGGTTGATTTACTAAGGGCTGTGGGTTGAATTGTGTCACCAAAATTCGTAGGTTGAAGTCCTAACCCCATTGTGATGGAATTTGGAGATGGGGCCTTTTCAGAGGTAATTAGGTTTAGATGAAGTCATGAGGGTAAGGGCCCTCATGGTGCGATTAGTGCCCTTGTAAGACGTCAGAGCTTTTGCTCACGCTCTCTCCTTTTTTCCCCACCAACTCCCATGTGAGGATACAGAGAGAAGGTGGCCCTTTATAATCCAGGAATAGAGCTCTCACCAGAAACCAAGCATGCTGGCACCTTAATCTTGGACTTCTAGTCTCCAGAACCGTGAGAAAATAAATGTTGTTCTTTTAAGCCACCCAGTATGTGATATTATATGATGGCATCCTGAGTGGACTAATACACTTGGTCAGTCCTGTGCAGAGAGAAATCAAAGACTGAGCTGGCATATCTGACAGAAGTTGTCCATGTTGTTTAAAGTAGGAGGGAGAGATGGAGTGGGAGAAAGTGAGAAAATGAAGTTTAGAGGAAGAAAGTTTAGCTTTCAAAATCCTGCCATTTCTCTTTTGGGGTAACAGTTTAGAAATTGCTCTCTCTTATATGGAAATTATTGGGCTTTGGGGTCAACATTTGTCAGGAATGGGAAGATCCAGAGATTTAATAGAAAATTTAGGTTAAGATTATTCATTATGTCCTTTAAAAAACTAGGTCCCACACATAGTGTACCAAAACACTTGATTTACAAAAAGTTGAAACATTTTTTAATGGATATATTTGTTTTATAAAGTAAGATGTGTTATACTGGTTACACTATCTCCATACTCAGTGTTATCTCCCATAATTCTCAAGAAGTTTTCAATTCCCAAGAACCTTGTGTTAAGAGGTACAAATTGTGATACGTGGAATTCTACCTGTAGCCAAGCCTTTTTTCCCTGCCAACATGATCCTCTTACCCATAACCTAAATACTATATTTTTTCCATTATCCCCTTTGAAAGCTTAGGGTCGTCCTCTGGGAGACATTTCTGAGAGTAATCCTTTTTAAATTACTGGGTAAACTGAGGAAGGAGGAGCCCACAGAGATACAGAAGATGACGAAATTTGCATCACACATTTGTACCAGCGCTAAGCAAAATTTAGGACTCATTTTCTAGCTGGTAACAGCCAATTGTTGGAAGAGATCCAATGACAGCCTCTAAGATGAATAAACTTACTTTGCTTTTTCTTTGCAGCCTTCAGGCTAGTAATAACGGCAGGTATTTACTACCTATCTGCTGGATACACGATGCACTTACTTAGCTTGTATGATCTCCGTTTAATCTTCACAACAAATTTAGGATTGTAGGTACTATTGAGACTCTATCCCTAGAACTCATGTTCTTTACCACTGTTACACTGCCTGCCCTGAGAAATAGGCCCTATAGAGTTGTTAAGTCAACAAAGTATTTGGGGGGAAAGCGCACAAAGCACTCCCTGGCACCACCGTAAGGAATGCTAGCTCAACCTCGGGCTGCAGCATTTTCTCTAAGGGAGTTTGGTGGGTGGGATCCGGGCTCCGTCAGCTGGGGCCCCGCCTCCTGGCTCCCTAGGTGGCCACGGAAGCCCCGCCCCCGCGCGCGGCCCTGGCTGCCCTCCCCATTCCCCCACAAGCCCTTGCAGCAGCCGTGGCCCCGCAGGACAAAATGGCTGGAGCGGGCGGCTGCGACGGCGAAGCCCTGTCTCCCAGGATGGAGGTAACGGCCGCTGCAGTTTGGGAGGCTGGCGAGGGGAGGACATCTGGAGAGAAAGAAAAGCCTACCCTAAACTCCCCTTGTTCTCACGAGGCTGGGGTTTGCCTGGGGAGGGGGAGAACTCTCAGGGTGTGGATTTTCCAAAGAGCTCTTGAGACCCAAGGGCCTAACTTAGCATCCCAGCCATACCTATAGCACAGAAGCGGTGCCAAAGCCATGCAGAGGCGAGGCCTGGAGGCCTCCCGATGTTGGACCTTTTGCCTCGAAGATAGCCATGCATGGCCCAGCAGTGCCTACAAAGTTACGTTTATTTAACCGACTGGTAATGTTAGGCCTTAATTCCGATGGACAGGTTTTTGTCGTTATTTACACTGGCTATTTGATTCTCTGTGATCTTACCCAGATTTGGGGGCTGGGACTGTAGGAATTGCAATCTATCTCACCAGCAGCCTGCGTTTCTTAACTAAAAATATAAATATGACCGATTTATTGGGCACCCAAATGTTGACCCACTAACTAAAAACCAAAGTTGCCAAGCAAACTAAAATACCAATAATGATATTAAGGTATTTAAATGAATTAGACTTGTTCTTGGAGCATTGTAGATTGATTATGGCAAACCAGTGTTGGTGGATTCATAGTTAATAAAAAGAGTCTTTGAGGTGGTCTAATCGAAACAATTTTACCGATGAATAATTAAATGATTTGCCTCAGTACCCACAGATGATCTAGTTACTCTACTAGTTCTACTTCAAATGTTATTACCATAAACAAAACAAAGTACTGAAAGAATAAATTTTACTGCAAAGCCAAATTTAAAAAATGACTTGATTTGTCAATTACTTTATAAGCATGAATAATTAAGAGCTATCTGTTACCTTAGTCTAGATCTTTTGGTTAGTCTCACCTAAACTTAAAGAATTTTTAATCTTCAAATCCTTTATTGTTTCCAGTAATAGTAGCAACACACCACTTAATTCTCACCACTGCTGCCTTGAGATTGTTTTCTCTGCTTATTTTTTATTACACTTTTTATTCCTCCTTAAACCACTACAAATTAATGTAACAATCCTTTCTCTAGTTTTTAAAATGCTGTCCCAGTGGTTATCAAATTTGAGCCACACAAATTTGAACCATTGCCCTATCCTATATCAAAGTTCCCCCAACAATCTCAAATCCATTTCTTTTAGCTCATTTTTCATCTCTGCAATGAAGATGCTGAACTTGACCCCCAAGTGCACAATCATTTCTAACATTCCATAATTTTGTTTCTTCCTGTTTTGTCTTGAACATTCATTAGCAGGACCTGGAATAACCTCTTTTCAGTTAATTGTTACTACATTACTGTTGACCATATTTAACTGCCTCTGAACTAGGCCACTTTTTCCATAAATTCTTTTAAACTAATCGGGGGGGGGTGAGGGTGGGGATAGATTTCTTCCACCCTACTCAAACTGAACTAGAAATCACTAAAACAAACCTGAGAGGTTTGTTATACAACTTTAGTTGTATATTCATTTCTTCGTTTATTCAGTAACGTTTACTGAGTGTCACACTCAGTGCTGAAAACAGACTATAAAGACATTCTTTGCCCTCTAGAGGAGAAAACTATTGCAGTACAATATGAATATTAGGATATGTAGTATGTACTATGGAAGCATAAAGGGGTACCCACTCCAACTTGGAGAAACCTATGGAAGAAACTAGTAAGCTGAACCTCGATAAGGAATTATCTGGGAGAAGAAAGAAAAGAAGGGTATTTCAGGCAGACGGAATAGCATGTGTCAGTACATGGATGAATGCAGGGAATTCTACATCATTGGATCTTGAGGAGTAAATGGAGATTGGATTAGAATAATAGGCAGTACATTGTTCATAAAGGGTCTCGGGCCTCTAAGGATTTGGAAAAATTTTTTTAAA
The DNA here is from genome assembly GCF_011800145.1 of Mirounga leonina. Classification (NCBI taxonomy): domain Eukaryota; kingdom Metazoa; phylum Chordata; class Mammalia; order Carnivora; family Phocidae; genus Mirounga; species Mirounga leonina. The sequence goes on along the minus strand of NW_023270377.1, from coordinate 43,492,727 downwards.
GATTTTATTTATTTGAGAGAGTGAGAGAGACCACAAGCAGGGGGAGGGGCAGAAGGAGAGGGAGAAGCAGATTCCCTGCTGAGCAGGGAACCTGAGGACGCGGGGCTCAGTCCCAGGACCCTGGGATCATGCCCCGAGCTGAAGGCAGATGCTTAACCAACTGAGCCATCTAGGCGCTCAAAGGATTTGGAAAATTTTATCATAAGGACTGTGGGAAGGCATTAAATTTTTTTTTCTTTTTTTTAAAATTATGTTAATCACCATACATTACATCATTAGTTTTTGATGTAGTGTTCCATGATTCATTGTTTGTGTATAACACCCAGTGCTCCATGCAGAATGTGCCCTCTTTAATACCCATCACCAGGCTAACCCATCCCCCCACCCCTCTCCCCTCTAGAACCCTTAGTTTGTTTCTCAGAGTCCATAGTCTCTCATGGTTCGTCTCCCCCTCAGATTTCTGCCCCCTTCATTAAATTTTTAAGCAGGGAAGTTCACAGTAAGGTTCAGAAGACTGTAGCCAAGTTAAAAGCAGAACAAGTTAGCAGGCTACTTAAGAATTAAGACAGTGTAAGTGATCCAAATGGAAAGAGATGAAAGCTCTGTAGTAAGGAAGTCTATTTGACAGGTATTGAGGCCCTCATCTCTGAGATGATGCCATAATAGAATTAAAGTGGAAAAGAAGTGTCTCCTCATTTGGCTAATTTATGGTGATACCAGATTACTAGAAGAATGGAGGCTCATTTGCCTTTCCTTTCTTTACTAAGAAGTCAATGTAATTGCAGCTAATTCTTTTGAGTTTCTCACAGACTAGGAAAATCATTCAATCTCTTTTTAGAAAATTATTAAATCAGGTGTTTAAATTATAATCTAGGCTTGTATCTGGGGCCTTTTGGAAACCAACCTAAAGTTTCTAGCTGTTCCTTAAATGAAATAGTTTTATTTATAAAGGACTTCAGTATTCAAATATATTTCCTAGCAAGACAAAATAATGGCTGGCAAATTAAAAATTATCTTTAATGTTGAACTGATTTTTTAAGAACTTTCTTGTAGGTGTTTTATGTTTTATAATTTAGATCATAGAAATGAGTGATGAGTTAAGAAGAAACAAGCAAAAGATTGTGAATGGATTGAACATATTTTTGGAAGAAAATGGTATGTTCTCAGAAGTTAATTTTATTTATTTAAAAAGGACATTTTTGGTTTTAAATTTGCTTTCATTTAATCTAAAGACATTGGTAAATAACAGCAAGTTAACTTGCAAGACAGTGATGTTGTCCTGCCCAAAAATATATTTTAAGTAATTCACTAATAATAGCAAAAAACATTTCCATGTGACTTTATATATAACTAGTTAAATGTACATAAGGTACTTACTATCTATTTTGAAGTTCTTTGCACCTTTTTGGGTCTGTCTCCTTAACTTCCCTACTTACATAAAAAAAAAACTGTCATAGGTCAAACATTTTCCCACATACATAGTGATAATCCTTGATGTCCCAGATAAAAACAAGATTTCCACTCCACACATGTAGTTTCTAACTTGTCAAAGGTTTTATAGGGGCAGTCAAGTTTTAGCTATTTTTTCCACTTAAAACCAGAGTTAAATGTACAATACTTCTCCAAAGTTGGAAGAAGGATACTTCATGTTTTCTAGGTTTCTTCAGATGAGAAATGTAAGGATACCCTGTGTATACTAGTGTATGAATATGGTCCAAGTCAGCACTTCCCAAAACTTTAATGTGCATATGAATCTGTTGGGCATCTTGCTAAAATACATGTCTGATTCAATAGTTCTGGGGCAAGATCTGATATTCTGCATTTCCAACATTTCTACTGGTTCAGGAAGAGTACGCACAATCCTTTGGCCAAATGCTAGGTTCTTGAAACAGAATACAGATACATTTTTAATAAAAACGTATACTGAAAATCAAATAATCAGAACTATGAATCTGTTTATGGTTCTCTATTCTCAATTTTCGTTGGGAAGTTAGATTTAGGTTTTCTTATGGGACAACCATTCTTTATTTAAGAAGTTGGATTTAGAGGTGCCTGTGTGGCTCAGTCAGTTGAACCTCTGGCTCTTGATTTCTGCTCAGGTCATGATCTCAGGGTCCTGAGATGGAGCCCTGAAGCCCTGCCTTAGGCTCTGCTCATCAGGAAGTCGGTTTTTCTCCCTCTCCTCAGGCCCCTCCCCCTACATGCACTCTCTCTCTCTCTCTCTAAAAATAAATAAGTAAATCTTAAAAAAAAAAAAAAAAAGTTGAATTTATATATTCTCAAGAATGTTACTGAGGTAACTGGCTCTGAACTGGCCACCATCAATTCTTACCTTCTTGTACCCACAAGCCATTCCCCCATTAAGAGGTGGAGACTATTCCTCTACTTCCTTAAATCTGGGCTAGTTTAGGATTACTTCGACCATTAGATTATAACAGAAGTGACACTACATGCCTTCCAAGATGAAATCCTAGAAGCTTTGAAGCTTTCCTCCTGGCTGTCTTCAAACAGTTTCTCTGAGGAAGTCGTCACCTCATAAGAAGTCATTCTACCTTGAGTCTGTTGTAAGAAAGCACAAGCTAGCCAGGTGGAGAGAGATGCTTGACTACCTATTTCTAGTTGTTCAGCCATCCTAAGCTCAGGTGCCAGGTAATAAGGGAAGATGCCTTCAGATGACTCTAGCCTCAGTTGCCATCTGTTACAATTAGATGAAATACTTCCAGTGAGAACCGCCCAGCTGAGCTCATCAACCCCCAGGACCATGAAAGATAAATTGTTAAACCACTAAGTTTTGATGTGGTTTATTATAGAGAGATAGACAAACAGAACACTTACATTATGCCAATTTGAGAAGGTTTATTACTAAAATGTCATGTTGATCGTTGAGAAAATGATCAGTATAGGAGTTGCAAATTCATCTGAAATTTTCATACAAAAATGTTGTAGTCTTTTTTGAATATAAATTTATTTATGAAATGTCAAGCATTTTCCTTTTCTTTCTCTCTTTTTTCCATTTTTTAAAGATTTATTTATTTTAGAGAGAGTGTGCATGAGCAGGGAGGGGGCAAAAGAAGAGGGAGAGAAGCAGACTCTCCACTGAGTGAGGAGCCCAATCTGGGGCTCAAACCCATGATCCTGAGATCATGACCCGAGCTGAGATGATGACCTGAGCCAAAATCAAGAGTTGGACACCTAACCACTAAGCCACCCAGGCGCCCCACATTTTATTTTCTTCTCATGAAAATGTTCTAGCATTAAATAATTTATATTTTTAAAAATAATTTATATTTAAGTTGTTTTATGATTATGCCTTTGAGGTTGGAGATAATATTACTTTTGAGGATTATTTGAAGATCTGATTTTCAGCTCCTCCACATAATCACTAGAATTTTCCATTCTTACCTGCCCATTAATAATTTTTACTGAATATTAACTTTTCTTTTATCTTTGATTCATGCTATGATTTGTCTAGATATTGTTGTCCATAATAGTTTCTTTTTTCTTTTTTTTTTTAAAGATTTTATTTATTTATTTGAGAGAGAGAGAATGAGAGAGAGCACATGAGAAGGGGGAGGGTCAGAGGGAGAAGCAGACTTGATCCAGGGACTCCAGGATCATGACCTGAGCCGAAGGCAGTCGCTTAACCAACTGAGCCACCCAGGCGCCCTGTCCATAATAGTTTCTTAAGAGCATTCTCCTCTGGGAATGATTTACCATTTCATAAAGAATGATTTTAGTGACCTCTTTCATAAAGAATGATATTAGTGACATTTTAAAACTTACTCAAATTTATTCATTCACTCTGTTTTTACCAGACATCTATCAAAACCTTGGGGAATTCAAGACACAGAGGGATTCAAAATTTAATAAAACATAATTTCTGCCTTCAGGAAGATTTTGTCTATTAAAAGAGAATAGTCTACAAATAACCCTGTTAGAGTCAATGTTGAATGAGAGGAAGAAAAATGCAGGGAGGTTCAGAATAAATGCAAATCACATCAGCAAGGGTGATCAGCTTCATGAGGAATATTGCACAGCTGGGCTGTGGGGGCTGGGAATTTTTCTTTCGTTGTTTTGTTTCTAAAGTTTCTTGCATGTTTTTGTTCGCTTTTTTTCACACCAGTTTTAACAAAATATTTTCACATTCTTTCATCATAGGTTATATAATGTTGAGTGTACTTTTAAAAATAATTTTTATTCAACTTATTTAAACTTAAAAAGCACAGTACACCCATTCCCCCTCCTCCCACCTCCAGCCTCTACAACCACCAGTTTGCAATTTGTATCTATCAGTTTGTGTTTTAGATTCCACATTTAAGAGATCAGAGAATGACTTATTTCACATCATACCCTCTGGTCCACCTGCCGGAACCCAGCTCCAGCCGGGGTGGGTCTCTCGTAGGAAAGGACGGCGTTGGCGAATGAGGAGACACAGACATAGGATCAGGTTGCAAGCATCTCCTCTTGACAGCCTCGGAGGAACTTTATTTATATGTTAGGATATTTTTGTTTTTCCAAATCTTAGATCATTTTCTGGATTACAGCCATAGCCTTCTTTCATTTTTCCTTTGTAATGATTAACATGACCTTTATTGATTTCTGCTTATTGGCTTTCGCTAAAACTAAAAAACAGTACACGAAGAGAAAGGTGCTAGACAGAGCGTGACCGTTTTGTTATTTTGTTCTATAGAAACTAATTCTCCGTGGAATTAGTTTCATTATGATTGCTTAGATAGGTGTAACTAAGATGAGTAGTCACTTTATCATGAAACCCCAGAAATACTCCCACAATTATAAAGATTGCCATAAACAAAATGAAAGAGAATAGCAGGAGCCAGCTGTGGAGTCTCCTGTTTTCAGGATCGTCCCCCATACTTGGACTTTGTCAAACAGCATGAGTAGCTTGGCTCGCGCCATCCACCCATGTCACAAATGGCAAATGTCACAAATGTTTTTTATGGTTAAATAATATTCCATTGTGTGTGTGTATATGTATGTGTATATATGTATGTGTATATGTGTGTATATGTGTGTGTGTGTGTGCATATACCACAAATTTTTTTTATCCATTCATCAATAGACACTTAGATTGTTTCCGTATTTTGGCTATTGTAAATAATGCTACAGTGAACATGGGGGTGCATATATCTTTTCAAATTACTGTTTTGTTGTGTTGTTTTTTTTTTATAAATACCCAGAATAGGGATTGCTGGGCCATATGGTAGTCATATGGTAGTTCTATTTTTAATTTCTTGAGGAACTTCTGTACTGTTTTACATAGTGGTTTTACCAATTTACATTCCCATGAACAGTGCACAAGGATTCCCTTTTCTCCACATCCTTGCCTATGCTTGTTATTTCTTGTCCTTTTGACAACAGCCATTCTAACAGGTGTGAGGTGATATCTCATTGTGGTTTTTATATGCATTTCCCTGATGATTAATGATGTTGAGCATCTTTTCATGTACATGTGAGCATATGTATGTCTTCTTTGGAAAAATGTCTGTTCAGATACATTTTTAATTGGTTTATTTGCTTTTTGAAGGAAAAAAAATTGAAACAGTAAAGAAAATGTGACTTGATCACTGTTTATTTCCAAAAAGGATTTGCAGTGGATTACAATTAAAAAACAAATGAAATGAGATCAAAACCATTAACATAGAAGACATTCAAATTAAATAGTAAAAGAATGTGAAAGAATACAGAAAAGACAAGATGAAAATGCTCTCTGGGTGGAGAGCAACAGCCAGAGTCAATAGGAAGAAAGGTAGAAGCCCTAGGTTTGGAGGGAACCTGTGTTTGGTCACCACAAAAGTTCTTCCCTCATTTTCTCCTTCTCACTCATAGCTCATAGGACTCTTACCTCTGCCTGGCATCTTTCTATTTTTTTTTTTTTTTTTTTCAAAACAGTTAAGTAAGCCGTAAAGTCTAGTTCTTATGTTTGTCATTCATTCAGTGCTTAGTATACTTAGTATTAAAGTCACTAAGTATTGTAATCTTTTTTATATATAGTTTTACCTCTGCTTATCTTTAAAGCTTCAGGATTAAATTCCAGCTTTATCCATTACTAGCTCTGTTATGATAGACTGTTAACTTCTATGTGCCACCTCTATGCTGTATGGGGATAATATTTACTTTGCCAAGTTTTGTAAAGACAAAATGAGGGAAAATTTAAAGCAACTAGTACAATACCTAGGACATAGTAGATACTCAGTGAATATTAGTTCACATCTCTTATCTTTTTTCACCTATTTCTTAAGAGATATTACAGTTAAAAAACAAAGCATTTTATTTTTTTGCCCACGTGCCCTGCCCCTACCTGCTTGCTTGCTTTGCTTCCTTCCTTCCTTCCTTCCTTTCTCTGTTTTTTTTTTTTTAAACAAAGTATTTTAAAAATGCTTAGTTTGTTACTGTACATCTAAGTATAACAAATGTATATCATTTTTGGTAAGTTACTCATCATGACAGTATCTTAGAGTAATTCGATGCTGACAATAATTTGATACTATGAATTTACAGTTAATTTCCTACTAAGCTAATGAAAGCTCCTATGTAGTTAAAATAATTTATATTTTCTTTGAAATTTGCTGTAGTATATGTACATTTTGGTCTGATTATTTCTAATTCTTCAAGGAAAAGAATAAGAACATTTTGAAGGTCCAACTCAAGTAATTCTGGAAATTTATTGAATTTCTTTATCCTCTTCTCAAATTCTTCTCTTACTCGTAACTCCATTTTAGAAACAGATTGCATCAACTCTCAAAGACATAAAGTATCTTTCTAAGGCAGATCTGAAACCGCTGTCACTGTAATACCTACTTGGGGTGGGTAAGTTTTATATATTTCCTGGGGCAAATCTGGACAATTAATGAAAGCTCTTATTCCAGCTTCTCCTTGTTTTGAATAAACAGACCATCTTTATTTCAACAAAATGCTTTAATTGGGTGACAGTTTTGAAGAATTTGAAAGTTATATTTATCCCAGAGATTTTACCAGATCTTCTTTGGAACTCAGAATGGAGTAGAAAAGCGAGAGTAGGGACTAAAGGTCTCCAGTGGTTCAGGGTAATAATAAAATAGTTAAAATTCATTCAAAACTTACTATTTACTAGACACTATTCTAAGCCCTTTATATATGTTAACTCATTTAAAGAACTAGACATTGACTGAATTTTAAGTATAGGTTTTAGGTGACTTGAAATGAAAATGAGGACTGCTTTAAAAAAAAAAAGCATTCCCCACAAACATATTTTTCCATCTGCTTCCATCTTTTCTCTCACATACACATTATATATATTACATTTTATATGTTGCCTTCCCCATCTTTCCTGTGTGCTGATGTGCTTCTCTGTTCCCATCTTTCTGTCTTATGCATATGCTTTTAGCACACATGCATCTGTATACTTATAATCACTGTTGCACACTGCACCCAGTCTCCCAAGGCAGGAATATGGGAGCCATTTCAACATCTCCCTGATCATCTTGTCAGTTCACTTCCTGAAAGCTCTTGAATCTCTTCTCACTCATCAAAACTATTTCCTTAGCACGAACTCTAATCACTTTTGGCCTCAACCATATTGAAAAACCATTCTTTTTCTCTAGTCCTACCCACTTCATATTTCGTGTTGCTACCAAAGAATCTTTCTCAAATACAAATCTAACCAAATCACTCTTCTTGCTTATAATCATTCTTATAAATCAAATTTCTTAGCATGATGTATCAAGCACTTCATAGTCTGACCTCAATATACTTTTTCAGCATCATTTCCAATCATTTTTTCTCTTCTACCCCAAATCCTGACATGCTAAATTGCTTGAAGTTTTCTAAAATAAACCTTGATTTTCCTGCTTTTCTATACATTCCTCTTTCTCAAATATCTGTCTCCCAATAACCTAATCCCTCCTGCTCTACCCCAAGTCAGTCCATGACCACCCATCAGACTTTGATTTATCCTGCAAGATTCAAAAATAATTTAATTCTTGAGAATTAACTCTTGATCTCCCTGAGCAAATTGAGCATTTTCTTCTTAATGTTTTTTCATAGCATCTTGTACATATTTTACCATCCTTGCCACCTCACCTATTTCACATTATACACATCTTTATATATAGTTTCTCTCTCTGAATACATATCTTTCCTCCTTTTCTACATGACCATACTTTTTTCTACTGTATAAAAATATATAGATTTCTAAATATGTCAATATTATTTATTACATATATGATTTTATAATATATAAGATATAAATTAATTCTGTCTGTCATCCCCACTAGATTTTGACACCTAAAGGGCAAGGCTGTCTTTTGTTTTTATCTTTATAGCCTTTACAATATCCTGATACATTGGAACACTAAATGAAATTTATTTATTTATTTGACAGTTATTTGTCAAGGGCTTTTATATACCAGGAGTGTTTTAGATGCTGACGAAATAGCAGAGAACTAGCCACACCAAAGCTCTGGCCTTTAGAGACCTTTTATTCTATGCTTAATGATTGTCTTAATCAATTGATGTAAACTTCCTAAATCCGTTTCTTCAAATACAGAAAATACCCATTCATGAAGCAGAGTTTTTTCTCTTTTTTGTGAATTACTTTACTTATGTTACTTTACATATTAATCTGAATTATTATATTCTAAATGTTAATCTGAATTAATGCTATTATATTCCATTTTTTTATAGTGTAAGAACACCTCAAAAAGTGTCCCTCAGGAGTATTTCATCAATGACAGATGAAGAGGTTAGGATTAAATTAACTAAGAAATTTGTCAACTTTTAGGGACTAAATGACAAAAAAGTAAAACCTTACCACTAATTAATTATTAATAATTTATTGATTTTATTAATAATTTGATTAGATTAGTAAAATTATTTAATAAGAATTTATGCTACTGTCCTGACATTTTTTTAGAATCCCAAGTGATTTCCTTATTTTCATATGTGTTTGTATATTTGTAAATAATATTGTATGTATCACAAAATGAGAACAGCCTTAAGCTATATGTATATACAGTTGAGAGAGGGTTTATTTACTATTGCGTGGTGGCACCTCAATGAGGCTGGTAGGAATTCTCTTCAACTTTATATTTATTTATGAACTAATTCAAACATACCAGAAAATAATAGACTCTTTTATACTCACCATCTAGGTTTAATAAATTTAGCCATATTTTCTTTAAATTCAAGGATCTAAAGTGTGGTCCATGGCCCAGCAGCATTAACAGCATCTGGGAGTTTATTAGAAATGCAGAATCTCAGCACCATCGCCAGTCCCAATCCTATTGAATCGCAATCTGTATTTTAACAAAATTCCCAAGTTATCTGAAACTTTGTTGTAAATCATTTTTAAAAAGAAGATGTATATCCAACAAAACTTTCGCCCTCTCCCATGCTATTCACCTCCCTCTCTCACAATAGATAACAACTAAAGTTGATATGTATCCTTTTTGTCCATAGTTTAAATTTTTATCACATAGGTTTGGATCCTTAATTACACACACATGCACATACATTTTTTAAGTTTTATATCAATATATAAATGAAGGTTTTTTCTGCAGCTTTTTTTCACTTGAACAGTGTTATTGAAGTTTATCCATCTTTGTCAAGAAATTCTTACCTGCCCCAGTGTTACCAAGATTTTCTCTCACATTTTCTTTTAACAGTGTTTTCACTTTGCTTTTCATACTTGTCAGAGGCACCCACAATTAAGATGATTTTATTGAGGGTATTGCAATAGTGACAGCAATCATTAGGAACATCTCAAAAGAAGGGGACTTGAATTTTATAAAGGCAGGTAAACAAGGAAGTAATAATCACTGGGGAAGGGTAGAAGTGGGTCATATCTAGGAATAGATAGAGCTCATTAGAGCAGAGTAGTCTTTTGTAGTTACTCAGTTCTGGGAACACAAAAAGTGGTGGGATTTTTCAACTACCACTCCTTTCAGGGAACACAGGGCTCAGATAAAGTTCAACATTGTTACACTCAAGAACTTAATTCATCTAGAATTTATTTTGCATATATTCACATTTTTTATCATATAAATTATCAGTTTTCAGTTATCCTAATGATATTTATTGTTATTGAGGTGCATCCTTCCTCCACTGATTTTTTATTTCCCTATTCTGTTTCATTGGTTTCTATGTCTCAGAGTTAATACACTGTTTTTAATTATTACAGCTTTATAAAATAAATCTGTTGTAAATGTGCTTGAAGAGTATCCATTTGTTGAGTGCAGATTTACACACACATAAACACACCCTTTTATTAGATCAGATCAAGCTCATTAATTGTGTTGTTAACACAAACATGCATGAACTTTTTTTTGTTTCTTTGTTATTGAATACTGAAAGAGGATGTTAAAATCTTTCACTGTGATTATGGATGTTTTTACTTCTGGTTCCAGTGGAAGGTTTTTGTTTGTTTTTTACTAATTTGAAAGTTATCCTCTGTTTTTGTTTTGGTTTTATCCCCCTGAAGCACCTAGAGACATCTGCACTGAAATATTTAGGGCTTGGAACAGAGGATAGAACTGAAAATGCAGACTAGAAGTAATAGTTATAGAAATGAAGTCTCTAGTGTAGATAAGTTATTCAAAGAGGAAGAAAATTTAGAATTGCATATATTTATATATTTACTTGGAAAATAAGAATGGAATCCTGACCAGTACTAATATTTTAAGGAACAGGATCAGCCCAAAAGATTGAGAAGAGGCAGCCAAAGAGATGTTGCAGAGGCAGGGGAGATAAGCAGCAGTGGTCTTAGAAGCCAAGGGAAATGATTAATTTCAGGAAGGAGGGGAGAAAGTCAGTATTAAATGCTTAAGAGAGGTCAAATAAGACAAGGATTGCAAAATATCCTTTAGTTTTTAGTTTAGAGATCATTGGGGAACTTAGCAAGAGCACTTTAAGTAGAGCAAAAAGAATAGCTATCTTATAGTGGGTTGAGAAGTTCATGAGAAAGAAAGAAGAGTGTAAACATAAAGCATAATATAATGAGAGAGTGTTAGCCAAAGTGGGATATGAAGCCAAGTGAGAATTTTTGTTTTAAAGTTGTAAAAAAAAATTAAATAAATATGTTTATATATTAGGAAAGAGGCATAGAGAGGAATGGGTAAAGGTGCAGAAGAGAATCATTAATAGAATGAGATAGACATGGGATTAAACAGGATAGGAGGAAATAAAAATAGGAGCTGATGGGAATGGAGTATTGAGGACCACTTTCTAACTGAGGTCAGGTACGTACCTTAGCTTTGTTTAACTGCAGAGTGATGTGCATCATATAGTACTTTTACTTTTGGGAAACATTTTAACTGCTGGTAGAGGAAGAACAGATTTCAGCTGCTTTTCCTCATTTTCTTCATGTCTATCTAGCTTCTTTAGAGTACTTTATTTCTAGCTGCAAGGAATGGAGACTTCCCTTTAGACCTAAGTCATGTAGTGTTCCAAGAAATTTGGATATTCTTCTCAGTTAGGTCATGATTCAGTGTGCCCATGTACCCATGAACATGAAAGCTACATTAGTTCTAGATGATCGCATTTATTGATTTTTCTTTGTCGAGAACTGGTGCTTATGTATATATAAAACCCTGCTTCTGAAGGTTTAAAGATCTGGCTGAGCTGCCAGTGTTTTATTATCACATATATTTCATGTCAGAATGATCTGAGTTTTACTTAGAGACCTTTAATTCAAAGAATTTGTAGGAATCTATAATGTATCTACATCATATCTGCCATGTCAGTTTTGCATATTTGTTACACCTTTTCCAAGTTAATTTTTTTTTTAATATGGCAAGGAAAAGGAAGCAGAGTAGAAGCTGATCTGTGTTATTTTGTCTATGTCATTTTCCTCAGAGTTACATATCATTTGAAACAAACACCTTTTTGGTTCATCTTCTTGTTCTAAAAATAGCTAAAAAGCTTCTTACATTGCCTCAACAGTTTTCGTAAGCCAGTTTTCATTCTGAGCTAAATTCATTGACTCAGTTTTTAAGATTAGTAATATCATTGCTGTAAATCTGAGCAGTTTACAAAGTACTTTCACATGTATTAGCTTAATCATTCTGTTTTATAGTTCACTGCTGTCCTTCATATAGATTCTTGGAAAATATTAACTCATATGTTTCCTAAGCTACCACATTCTTATTTTCATTGAGATCACTGGTGACTGTATTGTCAAATATGGGATAATACATGTTTTTTTGCTTCCACTTTTTTTTGATCCATAATTTGTTCAGGGGTCTTTGACCATGGATTCAAACCTGTTTCTATAATAATTTTGAAATATTTTTTCTATTTTCCAAGCTGTATGTTTTTTCCTTTGGCTATTGCCCTTCTCATCCCTGGTATCTGTGAGTCTACTATCTCTCTTTTTTATTCATATATTAGCCCCTTGGCTATCACCTTCATTCTCTCTCCTTTATAACTTGTTATCATAAACGCATTATCTATATTTGCTTCTCTACTTTTTACCTCCTATTTGTTTTTTCAATTAATTTATTTGTGTAAGGGTTGCTATTTATTTTAGAAAAAGTGGAAAATTCAAAACAAAGAAAAAGGTTATCTAAATTCCTATCCAGACCTAATTTCTGGTCTTTTAGTCTTTTAGTCTACATATACAGTATTCATGAAATTAGGATAGTACTAAACATGGTGGTCTACACCTTGCTTTCCTTATCAGTAATCATGAACATCTTTTCATATCAGTATCTATAGATTTGTGTCACCATTTTAATCATAGCCTAGTATATCATATAGATTTGCTTGAACTTACTTAAACAGTATTGAATTGTTGGATTTTTGTTTGCTTCTAGTTATTTCGCTCCATTATAAACAATGCAGCCCACAAACATTTTTACAAAAATATATGCCTGTTTGTTTATTTGCTTAGGATAAATTCATAAGATGTGAAATTTTTACATCTAAGAATATAACTTTTTTAAAATAAAGATGTTTTACACGTCACCACATTTACCCGCAGAAAAGATGGTGGTAGTTAACTCTCACATCAGCAATAATTGTCAGTGGAGATTTTACCACACTTTTGCCAATACCAGTTATTTTTGCTCATCAGGCAAGCAATATACTTTGATATTATTTTAGTGTACATTTTATTGATTACTAGTGAAGATTAAAATATTTTCATATGTTAATTGAGCATTCTGTTTCTTCTCTTGTGAATGCCCTGTTCTGTTTTTTTACCAGTTTCTTTTTCTATTTAGAGTATCAGTAGTTTTATTATTTGTACAATTCCTATGTTGGAGAGAGTAAAACTTTGTTCTGTATGTTGAAAAAAATATTATCAGTTTTTATTATGTGTATTTACCTTGGTGGTAGTGTATTTTACCACATGGATGTTTTGGGTTTTATGTAATCAAATATATTAGAGGCCTTTTTAGTGGTTTTTTTCTTGGTATCCTAATGCAAATAATCACAATTCAAAATTATATAAATGTATGTTATTGTTTTCTTCTGGTACTTTAAAAAAATTTTTTTAAGATTTTAGTTACTTGAGAGAGAGAACATGAGCAGGGGGAGGGCAGAGGGAGAGGGACAAGCAGATTCCCCGCTGAGCAGGGAGCCTGATGGATGTGGGGCTAGATCCTAGGACTTTTGAGATCATCACCTGAGCCGAAGTTAGACACTTAACCAACTGAGCCACCCAAGCGCCCCTTGGTCCTTTTAAGTTTGTTTGTTTTTTTTAATTAACATATAATGTATTATTTGTTTCAGGGGTACAGGTCTGTGGTTCATCAGTCTTACACAATTCACAGCGCTCACCATAGCACATACCCTCCCCAATGTCCCATCACCCAGCCACCCTATCCCTCCCAACCCCCTCCACTTCAGCAACCCTCAGTTTGTTTCCTGAGATTAAGAGTCTCTTATTGTTTGTCTCCCTCTCTGGTTTCATCTTGTTTCATTTTTCCCTCCCTTCCCCTATGATCATCTGTCTTGTTTCTCAAATTCGTCCTTTTAAATTTTTAATGAAAATCTTTAACTATGGAAATTCATTTGGTATGAGAAGTGACATGAATATCTATCTTTTCTTTCTAAAATGTTAGCCAGTTGTCTCTCGAACTTAATAAATAATTCATGTTTACCTTGAAATGGTGCCTTGATCATATGCTAAACTATTATGCATTCAAGTATATTAGCTCTGTGCCCTTAACCTCTGCACTTTTCTTTTTCTCTAAAATGGAGATGATAAATTTTTTGCAAGAGCTAAATAGGAGTCATTAAATCAAATATAAACATAAGTAAAACATATATACCACTTAACACATTGATTCATAGTATATGCCCAATAAATGAATTATTATTGTTAAGTTTTGTTATTAGCATTGTTGATTCTATTTTGTGATCAGAACCAAACTTTTTATAATTATTGATATGTAAGAAATTTTAATATCTGGTAAGGCAAATTTCCATCTTTCATGTTTCTTTGAAGCCTAGGAGATTATATTTATCTTCGTCTCTTAAAATCTTTTTCTTTTTTTTTAAATTTTTTTTTAAAGATTTTTATTTATTTGACAGAGACACAGCGAGAGAGGGAACACAAGCAGGGGGAGTGGGGGAGGGAGAAGCAGGCTTCCCACGGAGCAGGGAGCCCGATGCGCAGCTGGATCCCAGGACTCTGGGATCATGACCTGAGCCGAAGGCAGACGCTTAATGACTGAGCCACCCAGGCGCCCAAAATCTTATCTTTCTTTACTATTTATTCTCCACAGATTATATAGATATCTGAGGTTCTAAAAATTGTTCTTAATTACTTTATCTGTTGTTTTTTCCTGAGAATTATTACTAGGTATGTTGTAATCTTTAGTTATGTTTTATTTCCAATGTTACTACAGTTTCTTAAGCTTATAAAATATTTTATTCATTTTCAGAGGCTTAATATGAGAATTAAGAAGTTTGGTATAATTACAAATGAAGAATTCAGAAAATCACCAGGAAATTCTTGGTAATTCCTGCTTTTCTCTTCTAAAAAGTCTTTTTTAAAAAATGCAAAATCTGAAATATTTTCTATATGATAGTTGCATAGTTAGAAATTTCTCATAGAGCTTTTCTTTTTTATTTTTTCCTTAAAGCTTTGGATTCAATATGTCAACTGGTATGTACTGTCACTATTAAAAGTATTGCATGAGTGCTTATAAATATGCTATTAAGGTAAACATGTATAGGACATAAACACTATCTATGAGTAATAGGTATCAGAATTATCCTTTTTTGGTCAACCATGAAAAACTCCTACTTCAGTGTTCAACTTTTGCTATCTTTTTTTCATGACCCCCAATTTTTGTTTGAATTTAGTCAATAGGGAAGGGAAGATTCAGTTTTCCTGCACATCTTGGCAACATGTATTTTCTTTCCTTTTCCTTGTTCAAATACCTTAAATAAAAAGGATTCTTTGTTAATTATCTCTTAAGGAGATGATGAGAGAAACTGAAGAGAAAGAAACTAACAATTGGGAGATGAGGAAGGAAGGAAATAGTATGGTTTCACAGGATAGGTGTTAGGAGATACTGTGAAATAGGCTTTTTAAGGATCTCAAGTATAAGAAAAATTGGAAGTGTAAACTATAGAGGAAGCATTTATAAATGGAAAATCAAAAGTTGAGCAAGATAGCTGTAAACCTTATATAACTATATATTCTATTGCACAGTTTTCCTTGAAACATATAAAAATGTTAATACTAAATATGTTACTAGGTTTAATTTTAATTATTGTAGGAGATTATATAGGCCGATAAAATTAATCTAAAATAATATGAAAAATATGGAAAATAAAATGATTGCATGTATTAACTTATATAAAACACATTTATAAATTAATTTTCTAACCACTAGGCTTAGGTAGCTGAATTATTATTAAAATACTGTACAATAATTTATATACATAATGAAAATTCTTAGAGCAGGAGAAGATCTTGAAGAGAAGTGTTTATCATTTAAGGAAGATTAAATTTTTTAATTGTTTGTATTAAGTATATCTCATTCATTATATTTTAGTTCTTTGAGAGTTAATAGTTAATCACTCATCACCTTTAGAGTCAGTAAGTATTTGAATGCTTTTACATTGTAAACATTAGATTAATTCAAATTGTTATTCTGTATTGGAAAAAGAGATGACACATTGCCTGTAAAGATACACTTCAGATGGTAAGTAATGAGACTGGTTATATATATGATTTGTAGAAAGTAAACTTAGAATTTTATAGTCATTCTTAATATGTAAAAATTTTTAATTTATAAATAATAGGTGGGAGTTGAAAAGAGTGTTCAAAATTTGCTTTCTTTGATTTATGTACAATTTTTAGTAACTCTTCTATAGCTTAAAATAAGTTTAACTATATATTTGATTGAATAATGATAGCTATCTGCATTAGGAAACACATGAGCAAATCAGTAATTCTGTTGTCTTATATAGTGCTTGATGCCTTACAGATTGCCATTATATACATATTTATGTAATTCTCACAGAAATACGGTAGATCATTACTGTTTTGCAGATGAAGTACAACATGATTAAGTAACTAACCCAAGGTTTGTCCCTGGCAAATCTCTTTACTCTTGGTTCATTTCTCTTTCACCATGCTGACATTCTACAGAGTTGTTTACAGAATTATGGTTACAATTATACTTTCTATAAAGACAAAATATTTATTTCTTTTAGTCATCTCTGAATATATTAAAGTTGTTAACACAGAATGGGAAAAGATTACCTAACTGGATTCCTTAATATGAAATGCAAAAACCATTTCCTAGTGAGTCATCTTGGCCATGCTGAGGACAAAACTTGTTTTTTAAAGTCGCTTTTGGGAAAAGATATTTGAAAATAAGGAATGGTTTTTTAAATGATTGTGCAGTTATTAACATCAGTGTACTTTGGCCTTTAATCCTTAAATTTATGCAACCTACCTTGAGAGAAAATGTGGCAAAGAAGAGATGATTTTTTTATACCAAATACACACTGTTTAGAGTGAAAAAAGACCTGTGTTCAAATTATGGCTCTGGTACTTCCTAGTTTGGTGACCTTCAGAAAGTCATTTATCCTCTTTGAACCTTAGGTTCTCACTTAAAAATGGGGAAAAGAGTCTGATCGGATTATTCAGGTGAAACAAGATCATATACATCAAAGCACTATAAATTTTTTTTTTCATTTATTGCTACTGAAATCTATACTTATGTATCTCTGTCACTTTTCTATCCAAAAGAGAAGGATGAGGTTATTAAAACTCTACCACCAATAAGTAAGATTTACAAATAAATACTTAAACTCAGGAGTGAAGTTTCCACCTAAAAGAAAATTTGATAGTGTTTGATAAGAGTAAGATACACTGTGTAATACAGTAATTTCATAATTTATTTGGCCTCTAAATCTGGAGTTTTAGTCTTTTGAAGCTAGGGACACCTGCAGTTGTATTTCCTAAAAAGCCAATGGTTTAGTTGCAAGTACATGGTGTCTCAGGTTTCCATTTGTATGAAGCTGCTTAGAGAAATATTTTGAACTTTATTATTTTATTTTAAAAGCGTGAAAATGACATTTACCTCAGTCAGGGGCTGAATGAGTAAAGTATATAGCAATGATTACGGAGTTGGCACAAGAGTGACATTCATAACTCCCCTGCCTGCCCACTCATAATAAAATCTGAAACTCATCATTATGGGAAAAAATCTGTAGCAGATAAGGTAATTTTAGATTCCTCTAGTGAAAGGAAATTCTTATCTTTTGTCTTCAATGTCTACAGTTACCTTGAATCCTTGGCCACTATTAAAATTTTATATATTGGGGCACCTGGGTGGCTCAGTCGTTAAGTGTCTACCTTCGGCTCAGGTCATGATCCCAGGGTCCTGGGATCGAGCCCCACATTGGGCTCCCTGCTCCACGGGAAGCCTGCTTCTCCCTCTCCCACTCCCCCTGCTTGTGTTCCCTCTCTCGCTGTGTCTCTCTCTGTCAAATAAATAAATAAAATCTTTTTTAAAAAATTAAAAAATAATTTTAAAAAATTTTACATATTTATTATGTTAAAAATGTTTCCATCCCAATCTATGATCAGTTGATAATTATCTGTTAAATTGAGTCAGTACCATATATGAATTTCCAAGCTCTCATCAGCTGTGGGAAATTGAGCTTTAATCTCTTTTCAGTCAGCATCTGCTTGAACAAATGAGTGCTTAAATAATTCCTCTCCAGCATTTACATTCAACTTTAGGAAGAGAGTTTTTTGCAGCAAAATTTGAAAATTTCTTTCCAATATTAGGGAGGACTTTAGGCAGACAGATGCCCCAAAGAGGGAAGGTAGAAATTTGGTTTGCCTTTTATATTAATTTTAGAGTGATCTATTTTTCTTCAGTTTGAATTGGATTGCAGATAAGAGTTAACAGAGTGAAAGAAAAAATGACATTTTTCACTTGTTTTAAATCAGGTCTTCATGAGAGAGTTTGCATTTTACTTGAAATATGAATTCTCAGACCATCAGATTTTCCTATTTGTTTAAACATTTATCAAGCATTGAATATGTTAGGAATTATGCTGAGTTGAGAGCACTCACATATATATTCTTCAGAGTCATTCTTTGAGGATGAAACTATTATCCTCATTTTCAAAGTGAGAAAATGGATATTTAAGAGAGAATTTAATCTGAGAAACAGCTGATTAGTATCATATAAGACGTTTGAATTTATATCTGTCAATTCTATGTGTTTCTTAATTTTTGACAACATAAAACTTTTTTAAATTATGAAATTAATTCCAATTCACTATAGAAAATTTGAAGAATGCAAAATACAACAGAAAAATACCCATAATCTCACCATCCAGAAATAATATTTGTATATATTTCCTTCCAGTGTTTTAGATATATATTTTATATAGATGAGAATATTTGGTATATATAATCTTACCGTTTTTTGTACTTTCCATTATATAAGCATTATTTCATATGTTAAAAATAATTTTTAGGTATTGTTTTTAATAGCTGCACAGTATTTCAGCATATAAAGATGATTTGTTTAAACATTTCTTTATTTTTGATTATTTCAATTATAATTTTCTCAAATTTTTTATTCAAAGTTTCTATATATCATTTAACACTTAAATTTAAGGATATAAGAAACCAAGAAAAATATTTGTTAGATACAGAATTGTTACCTTTTATGAGAATTTTAAATTACATGAAAGATTTTAACTTTACATATAAGCATGGTACTGAACTGTACACATATTTTAATCCCAATTACATTAATTATACATACACTAAAAATGCACAGGAAAAGACTAGAAGGAATTACACTAAAGTCTTAATAGCTGCTGTGATCTTTCACCAAGGTTATTAAAAAAGCTTCCTATAAGAGCACCCAAATACAAAAAATAATAACAAATATAAAGGAACTAATCGATAATAATGCAATAATTGTAGGGGATTTTAACACCCCACTTACATCAATGGAGAGATCGTCTAAACAGAAAATCAACAAGGAAAGAATGGCTTTGAATGACATACAGGAACAGATGGATTTAACAAATAGATTCAGAACATTCCATCCTAAAACAGCAGAATTTACATTATTTTCCAAGTGTACATGGAATAGTCTCCAGAATAGATCTCATATTAGCCCACAAAACAAGCCTCAACAAATTCAAGAAGTTCGAAGTCATATCACACATCTTTTCTGACCACAACACTGAAACTAGAAGTCAACTACAACCAAAATATGGGAAGACCTCAAATACATGGAGGTTAAATAATATTCTACTAAACAGTGAATGGGTCAACCAGGAAAAAAAAGTACATGGAAACAAATGAAAATGAAAACACAATGGGCCAAAACCATTGGGATGCAGCAAAAGTGGTTCTAAGAGGGAAGTTTATATCAATACAAACCTAAAAGCAAGAAAAATCTCAAACAACCTAACCTTCCACCTAAAGGAGCCAGGAAAAGAAAAAAACAGAACCCAAACCAGCAGGAGGAAGGAAATAATAAAGATTAGAGCAGAAATAAATGACATAGAAACTACAAAAACAATAGAACAGATCAATGAAACCACTGGCTGATTCTTTGAAAAATTCAATAAAATTGGTCGGTTCTACCCAGACTTATCAAGAAAAGAAGAGAAAGGACCCAAATAAATAAAATCACAAATGAGAGAGGGGAAATAATGCCTAAATAACAAATACAATTATAAGAGAATATTATGAAAAACTATATGCCAACAAACTGGACAACCTAGAAGAAATGGATAAATTTCTAGAAACATATAAACTATGAAAAACTGAAACAGGCAAAAATAGAAAATTTGAACAGACATAACCAGCAAAGAAAATGAATCAGTACTGAAAAACTCCCAACACACGTAAAGTCCAGCACCAGATGACTTCATGGGCAAATTCTACGAAACATTTAAGGAAGAGTTAATATTTATTCTTCTCAAGCTATTGGAAAAAAAATAGAAAAGGAAAGATAATTTCCAAATTCATTCTATGAGGCCAGCATTACCTGATACCAAACCAGATAAAGACACTACACACACACACAAAAAATTACAGGCCAGTATCCCTGATGAATATTGATGTAAAAATCCTCAACAAAATGCTAGCAAACCAGATCCAATGATACATTAAAAAAATCATTCACCAGGATCAAATGGGATTTATTCCGGGGTAGTAAGGGTGGTTCAGTATTCTCAAATCAATCCGTGTGATACATCACATCAATAAGAGAAAGGATGAGAACCATATGATCATTTCAGTAGATGCATTTGACAAAGTACAACATCAATTCATGATAAAAACCCTCAATAAAGTAGGTTTAGAGGAAATATACCTCAATATAAGGCCATATATGAAAAACTTACTGCTAACATCCTTAATGGGGAAAAACAGCTTTTCCCCTAATGTCAGGAACAAGATAAGGATGTCCATTCTCACCACTTTTATTCAACATAGTACTAGAAGTCCTAGCCACAGCAATCAGACAACAAAAAGAAATAAAAGCCATCCAGGTTGTTAAAGAAGAAGTAAAATTTTAACTTTTGGTCTTTAACCAAAAGACCACCAAAAAAAACTACTAGAGCTGAAAAACAAATTCAGTAAAGTCACAGGATACAAAATCAATGTATAGAAATCTGTTGCATTTTCTTTTAAGATTTCTATTTATTTATTTTTAGAGCATGGGCAAGGGCAGGAGCAGAGGGGGAAAGAATCTCAAGCAGACTCAACACTGGGCTCAGTCTCACAACCCTGAGATCATGACCTGAGCCAAAACCAAGAGTCAGACACTCAGTTGACTGAGCCACCCAGGTGCCCCATCTGTTACATTTCTATGCACCAATAATGAAGCAGCAGAAAGAGAAATTAAGAAAACAATCACATTTATAGTTGCACCAAAAATAATAAGATACCTAGGAATAAACCTAACCAACTGAAGACTATAAAGCATTGATGAAAAAAACTGAAGATGGCACAAAGAAATGGAAAGACATTCCATGCTCATGGATTGGAAGAACAAATATTGTTAAAATGTCTATTCTATACCCAAAGCAATGCACACATTTAATACAATCCCTATCAAAATACCAACGGCATTTTTCACAGAACTAGAACAAACAATTCTAAAATTTGTATGGAACCACAGAACTCCCCGAATAGCCAAAACAATCTTGAAAAAGAAAAGCAAAGCTGGAGGCAATCACAATTCTGGACTTCAGGTTATATTACAAAGCTGTAGTAATCAAAATGGTAATTGCACAAAAATAGTCACATACGTTAATGGAACAGAATATGAAGCCCAGAAAGAAACCCATGATTACATGGTCAATTAATCTTTGACAAGGAGGCAAGACTATCCAATGGGAAAAAGACAGTCTCCAACAAATGGTGTCGGGAAAACTGGACAGCTACATGCAAAAGAATGAAACTGGACCATTTTGTTACACCACACACAAAAATAAACTTACAATGGATTAAGGACCTAAATGTGAGACCTGAAACCGTAAAAGTCCTAGAAACAGGCTGTAATTTGTCTGACATCAGCTATAACAACATCTTTCTAGGTATGTCTCCTGAGGCAAGGGAAACAAAAGCAAAAATAAACTATTTAGACTACAACACAGTAAAAATCTTTCTGCACAGCAAAGGAAACAACAAACCTAAAAGAGAACCTACTGTATGGGAGAAGACATATCCTATAAGAAGTTAGTATCCAAAATATATAAAGAACTTATATGACCCAACACCAAAAAACCCCCAATAATCCCATAAAAAATGGGCAGAATACATTAATAGACACTTCTCCAAAGAAGACATACAGATGGCCAACTGACAAATGAAAAGATATTCATCATCACTTACCATCAGGGAAATGTAAAAACAACCATCAGATTTCACCTGACACTTGTCAGAATGGCTGAAATCAACACAAGAAACAACAGGTGTTGGTAAGGATATGGAGAAAAAGGAACATTCCCACACTGGGAATGCAAACTGGTACAGCCACTGTGGAAAATAGTATGGTGGTTCCTCAAAAAATTAAAAATAGAAATACCATATAATCCAATAATTCCACTACTAGGTATTTACCCAAAGAATACAAAAACACTAATTCAAAGGGATACAATGCACCCCTATGTTTATAGCATTATTATTTACAATAGCCAAGATAAGGAAGCAGCCCAGGTATCCATCAGTTGATGAACGGCTAAAGAAGTGGTGTGTATATACAATGGAATATTACTCAGCCTTAAAAAAGAATGAAATCTTTCCATTTGCAAAGACATGGATGGAGCTAGAGAGTATAATGCTAGGCAAAATAAGTCAGTCAAAGAAAGACAAATACCATATGATTTCACTCATGTGGAATTTAAGAAACAAAACAAGCAAAGGGAAAAAAAGACAAGAAACAGACTCTTAATTATGGTAACCTCTGATGGTTACCAGAGGGCAGGAGGCCATGAGGATGGGTTTAAATAGTTGATGGGGATTAAGGAGTGCTCTTGTTGTGATGAGCCCTGGGTGATATATGGAATTGTTGAATTACTTGTATACCTGAAACTAATGTAACACTGTATGTTAGCTAACTGGAATTATTTTTTAAAAAAAACAAAACTGATTAACTGATCTCTTAATTCCAGTTTTGCTTGCTTATAATCTCTTCTCCACATAGGAGCCAGAGCAATCCTTTAACTACACCAATTAATTCATTTCTCTATGTATAATTTCCAACAGCTTTGTCAGAGTAAAATCCAGAGTCCTTACTATGCCCTACAAAGTTTTACATTATGAATGCCTCCCATCCCCCAACTTCCATTTCTCTCTGGCTTTAACATTCTATATCTGATTCCATGTTTCATTCCTCTAGCCACACTGGCTCCTTGGATGTTCCTTTAAAGTGTCAGTCATGATCTTCTTCTCAGGGTCTTTCCAGTTGCTTTTTTTTTTTTTTTCCCTAGAATGCTTTCTCCAGGTATTTACATTGTTTATTGACTCCACTAAACTTTCTTCCGGAATATTCTTTTATCAGCAATGACTTCCCTAGTCACTCTATAAAACGTAGCCCATCCCTCCCTTTTTATTTATTACTCTGTCCTACTTATCCTACTTTTTTTCCTTTTTACCACTGACCTAATCTATGTTTAATGGTTTGTCTCTACTCACTAAAATGTAAACTTTATGAAAACAAGAATTTATTTTAGTCATTGCTGAATCCCAGATACTAAAATAGGGCAGGACATAGAGTAAGCGTTGAATAATTATTTGTTTAATGAATGAGTATTTTCTCTAAGTAATAGAATTTTAGGTGGGTTTAATTTTCTCCCGTATACTTTTCTATAGTTTTTTTTTTTTTTTTTTTTTTTGCTATATAGAGCAAATATTATTACTTGTAGAATTTAACTTTAATGAATAACAGGTTTTTGTAAAGAACCTTTTCGTATTCCAAGATCAAATATGAATATATTCTCTATGTGGTTTTTTCCTTTGGGGGTTTTACATCTGTCATTCGTTTATCCACGAAACCTGCCCAGTTGTCTAAATTGCATCTGCATACATTTACACACATTATGTAGTCTATCATTTTTGTTTTCTTAAAGTGACTTCACTGGAGGCTTCTGACCTGCTCTACTCTGAATTGGTCATTCTCCTGCCTCATACACAGCCATACAGGGATCTACCATCATCTGGGGATTCATTTTACATCTCTCTTGAGTTGAATCCAGTCTCCTGAATACCAGTGTCTCTCTTTTCTGTTTTTTACCTTATTTTAGTGAGGCACATGCTCCAGTACTTTCTTGAGAAATGGTACATGAAGGGGCACCTGGGTGGCTCAGTTGGTTAAGCGACTGCCTTCGGCTCAGGTTATGATCCTGGAGTCCGGGATCGAGTCCCCACATCGGGCTTCCTGCTCAGCGGGGAGTCTGCTTCTCCCTCTGACCCTCTCCCCTCTCATGCTCTTTCACTCTTTCTCTCAAATAAATAAATAAAATCTTTTTTTAAAAAAAAGAAATGGTACATGAGAATTAGAGTTTTGGAGACCTCGAGTGCCTGAAATCACTTATATCTGATTGCTTATACTCAGCAGGATATAAAATTCTAGTGTGGAAGAAATTTCTTAGAGAACTTTAAAGGCACTACTCTTTTTTTGTCTTAGCTTCTGGTAGTGCTGTATAAAGCCATTTGATTTTTTTTTGTTTTAATCTGACTAGTTCATTCTCTCTTGAAACTTGTAGGACCTTTTTATCCTAACTATTCTGGAATTTCATGATAATGTGTCTTGGTGAGGATTTGATTTTATCACTGTGCTGAGCACTCCATGAGCCTTTTTAATTTTAAATTTATGTTCTTTAGTTCTGAGATATTTTCTTGTGTTATTTTTTAGTTGGTTTCTTCCTGTGTGTGTTCTCTTAAATTTGTTTTATGAAACTCTTCTTAGATTTATGTATATATAGATAGATATGCACACACCTACATATACATGTATATATATATACATATATATGAATAATTTCTATCTTTTTGCCTTTATGCTCTATTTTCTAAATTTCCTCAACTTCATTTTCCAACTTTTAAAAACATTTGTGCTAATCCATTAATATCAACTGCTCATATTCTGTATTTTTTCAAATAATTTATTATGAACATTTTTAAACATACAGAAAAGCTGAAAGAACAGTACTGTGATTACCTATACTCACCTTCTAGATTTACAGTTAACATTTGCCATATTTATTCACATTTGTATTTTTTTCTTAACTATTTGAAAGATGTAATCATCATGATATTTGACCTCTAAGTACTTCAGGATATATCTCCTGAAAGAATGCATTTCATAGAAATACTCTTCTTCAAAAATAAAACTAGTGTCTGCCGGGAATGGCCACCAATCCTGTACTGCCGGATGAAAGATTACTGCAGACTTTTCTGTGAAAGAGAGGAGAAGGCAAGGGAGTCATAGCTCAGAGACAAAGATCCTTAGCCCTTCTTTGCTCTCTGCTTTTTTTTTTTTTTTTTAAAGATTTATTTATTTATTTGAAAGAGAGAGAATGAGAGAGAGCACATGAGAGGGGGGAGGGTCAGAGGGAGAAGCAGACTCCCCTCTGAGCAGGGAGCCCGATGCGGGACTCGATCCCGGGACTCCAGGATCATGACCTGAGCCGAAGGCAGTCGCTTAACCAACTGAGCCACCCAGGCGCCCCTGCTCTCTGCTTTTATTGGTCCTTCAGGATAACTACAAAGCTTATCATCACTGTTTCTCAAGCACGTGATGTGTGACAAGAGGTCTTACTGGAACTAGGATGGTCTGTTTATGGGAAAGACATGATATGCTAATCTGCTAAACATAGCCTAAGGGACAGTGCATACATCTCTTAGATCACAGGGCGGCTGTTTGGGCTGAGAAAGCTTCAGGGAAGGCAACTCCCTGCGGCATTCCTACAGCAGAGTGATCAGCAGGCCTTGGCATTCCAGGGACCCACACCCTTCTCTGAAACCTTCCATTGCCCCCAATGGCCTCTGTGTTACATTTTAACAAGCCAGGTATTATGGATGACTTATTGCTCTAATTAACCCCAACAAGTATCATATGTAAGAAATTTTTAATCCCTTAAATCACCCAATATCTATCCATACTCAGATTTTCCCAGTCCAAAAATGTCTTCTAGAGCTGTTTTTTTGGTTTTTTTGTTTTTTGTTTTTTGTTTTTAATTCAAATACAGGGGTACCTGGGTGGCTCAGTCGGTTGAGCATCTGGTTTTTTATTTCGGCTCAGGTCATGATCTCATGGGTCATAGGAACAAGCCCTACATCCGGCTCCATGCTCAGCAGGGAGTCTGCTTGAAGATTCTCTCCCTCTGCCCCTGTCTCTGATCATACATGCTCTCTCTCAAATAGATGAATATATCTTTTAAAAATAAATAAAATTCAGATACAACCAGATTTAATCATTGCATTTGGCTATTGTATCTATTAGTCTCATTTCATATTGAACACTTCTCTCATTTTTTTAAATAGCTCTGTCCTTTTGAAGAGACCAAGAAAGTTGTCTTGAAGAAGGATTTGTCTGATTGTTTTCTCTTGGTTTTTTTACTTGTGCTATGCTTTGTATTTCTAAACTCAATTTGTATTAGATTCAGGTTAAATCATTTTGGCAAGAATACTTCATAGGTGATAACTGGGTATTTCATCTTACATAATAATGGAAGGGTGTAATATCAGGTTGTTCCACTATCCATGATGCTAAGTTTGATCATTTGGTGAAGGTGGTGACTACTTGACCTCTTCATTGTAAAGATGTGCTTTCCCTTTGCAATTAGCAAGTAATCTGTGGGAACATACTTTGGTATTGTGCAAATATTCCCTTTTTTTTTTAAGAATTTACTTACTTACTTACTTACTTACTTACTTACTTACTTATTTATTTATTTTTAGAGAGAGCCCATGAGTGGGGGAGGGGCAGAGGGAGTGTGAGAGAGAATTTCAAGTAAGACTTGGACTGAGTTCAGAGTCCAACCTGGGGCTCGATCCCACGACCTTGAGATCACGGCCTGATCCAACATCAGGAGCCTGACGCTCAACCAACTGAGCCACCCAGGTGCCCTGCTAATTGTGCAAATATTCCTAAGTCAGTTATTACACTGGCGGTTACAGAATGGCAATTTCTAATTGGATTGTTCTTTTTATATTTATGAGCTCACTTGTTTCTTCTATGAAGTAGAGCTCTCCCTCATCAACTAGAGTAAAAAAAAAGGTTGAATGTCTAATTCTTGAACATTTACCAATTTTCACTGTGTAAGTGATGTGATATGGTGGCAAAAGATTTTTTTTCCTTTCCTTTTGACTGTTACTATGGATTCTTGAATGTTTATTAATTCAGTATCTTACAGTCAACTACATATACTCTTTTAACACTAAAATTGTTCCAAATCTGTCCATTAAGAGTTCTTTCAAGCTGATTTTGTGTCCTTTTGACTTATCCTTTTATAGTCTTTGAGCATATCACTGTCTTTTCACTTATATGATGCCCCAGGCTCATCTTGTACTTTCCTCGTCCCTGAAAATCAGCCATTTTTCCTGGCTCCTTTTTGTCAGAATAGCATATAGAAATCAATGGCAGGTATTTTAGGTGTACTCACTCTTTCTTGGGATGGTATTAATAATCCTGGGCTTTCTCAGTGCCTGCAGCTAGGATGGGTGGAGATACACACACACATATACATGCACCACACATGCCATTTTTTAAAAAACTGAATTCAAATATATATTTCTAACTCAACTAAAATATTTCAGGTTTTTTCCTTTCCTGCTTTGTTTTTATACTTAAAATTGTTTTTCTTATCCTAACAATCTGGGTTCTTATGACATTAAAATGTTATTTTATTTTATTTTACAATATATGTAAAACAGCTTTTAAAATTCGATAGCAAAGTTAATTGCTAACTGTGAAAGTACTGATGGAAATTTAAGATTTTTTTTCACATGTTTTAGCTATATCTCGAAGTCCGTATTCTAAGAATGTTTGATAAGCCTCTTACTAATGGTTTTGTAATATAGGTTATGTTTTTTTTGTTTGTTTTGATTTGTTTTTTTTCTTCAGTTTGTTTTCATTTTCAGGATTTACTTGTATTTAATTTTTTTTAAGATTTTATTTATTTATTTGACAGAGAGAGAGATAGCAAGAGCAGAAACACAAGCGGGGGGATTGGGAGAGGGAGAAGCAGGCCTCCTGCCAAGCAGGGAGCCCGATGAGGGACTCGATCCCAGGACCCTAGGATCATGACCTGAGCCGAAGGCATCTATACATTCAGTATAGATACATATATGTAATTTATCTCTATTCTCTGAGATAAAAGGTAGCATGTTTTATTCACTGTTCTGTACCTTGCTTTTTTTTATTGAAGTATAATTAACATAAAATATATGCCCAGTGTGGAGCCAAATGTGGGGCTTGAACTCATGACCCTGATCTAAAGACCTGAACTGAGATCAAGAGTGAGACACTTAACTAACTGGAACCACCCAGATACCCCATTGTACAACTTATTGACTCAATAATTCATTGCTTACCATGGTAAGGGTAGTCATCAGCTGTTACCAATACGATGTTATTATAATAATTTTGACTATATTTTGCATGCTGTATTTTTCGTCTCCATGACTTATAACTGGAAGTTCATACCTCTTAATCCCCTTTATCCATTTCACCCATTCCCCTACCCAGCTCCCCTCTGGCAACCACTAGTTTGTTCTCTGTCTTTAAAAGAGTGTTTTTGTTGTTATTTGTTTGTTTTTTGTCCATTTGTTTTGTTTTTTAGATTCCTCATATAAGTAAAATCATATGGTATTTGTCTGTCTTTATTTTACTTATTTCACCTAGTATAATACTCTCTAGGTTCATCCACATTGTCATAAATAGTAAGATCTCATTTTTTTATGGCTGAGTAATATTCCAGTGTGTGTGTGTGTGTGTGTGTGTATACCACATCTTCATTATCCATTCATCTATCAGTGGATACTTGGGTTGCTTGCGTCCTTGGCTATTGTAAATAATGCTGCAGTAAACATAGGGATGTATATATCTTTTTGAATTAGTCTTTTTGTTTTCTTTGGGTAAATACTTAATAGTGGAATTACTAGATTATATGGTACTTCAATTTTTAATTTTTTGAGGAACCTCCATACTGTTTTCTACAGTGGCTCCACCAATTTACATTCCCACTGATGGCATACAAGGGTTCCTCACCAACACTTACTGCTTGTCTTTTTGATTCGAGTCATTCTGACAGGTATAAGGTAATAATGTCATTGTGGTCCTGATTTGCATTTCCCTGATGATTAGTGATATTGAGCATCTTTTCATGTGTCTATTGGCCATCTGTATGTCTTCTTTGGAAAAATATCTATTTAGGTCCTCTGCCCATTTCAATTGGATTATTTGTATTTTTGATATTAAGTTATAAAAGTTCTTTGTATTTTTTGATATTAACCTTTTATCAGATATATCATTTGTAAGTATCTTCTCCCATTTAGTAAATTGCCTTTTCATTTGTTGATAGTTTCTTTTGCTATGCAAAAGCTTTTCATTTTGGTGTAGTCCCAATAGTTTATTCTTGCTCTTGTTTCCCTTGCCTGAGGAGATATATCTAGAAAATGTTGCAAAGGCCTATGTCGAAGAGACTACTAATGCTTGTGTTTTCTTCTAGGAGTTTTATGGCTTCAAGTCTCACATTTAGATCCATTTTGAGTTTATTTCCCTGTGTGGTTTAAGAAAATGGTCCGGTTTCATTCTTTTGTATGTAGCTGTCCAGTTTTCCCAACACCATTTATTGAAGAGATTGCCTTTTCTCCATTGTGTAGTCTTGCCTCCTTTGTCATAGACTAATTGACCATATATTTATGTATTTATTTCTGGGCTCTCTATTCTGTTCCTTTGATCTATGTGTCTGTTTTTATTACAGTACTATATTGTTTTGATTACTACAGCTTTGTAGTATATCTTGAAATCTGGGATTGTGATACCTTCAGTTTTGCTCTTTCTCAAGATTGCTTTGGGTATTCACGGTCTTTTGTGGTTCCATACAAATATTAGTGTTATTTGTACTAATTCCATGAAAAATGTTGGTATTTTGATGGGCATTGCATTGACTATAGATTGCTTTGGGTAGTGTGAACATTTTAACAATATTCTTCCAATCTATGAGTGTCGATTATTGTTCAATTTGTGTCATCTCTAATTTCTTTCATTAATGTGTTATAGTTTTCAAAGTCCTGGCTTGGTTAAGTTACTCCTAGATATTTTTTTCTTTTTGGTGCAGTTGCAGATGGGATTGTTTTCTTAATTTCTCTTTCTGCTACTTCATTATTAGTGTATAGAAATGCAACAAAATTCTGTATATTAATTTTGTATCCTATGAATTTATTGAATTCATTGATTAGTTCTAATAGTTTCTTGATGGTCGTTAGGATTTTCTATGTATAATATCATGTCATCTGCAAATAATAACTGTTTTATTTATTCACTATCAATATGGATTCTTTTCATTTCTTTTTCTTGTCTGATTGCTGCAGCTACAACTTCCAGTACTAAGTTGAATAAAAGTTGTGAGAGTGGACATTCATATTTTGTTTTTGATCTTAGAGGAAATGCTTTCAGTTTTTCCCCATTGAGTATGATGTTAGCTGTGGGTTTTTCATATATGACCTTTATTATGTTGAGGTATGTTCCCTCTAAACCCACTTTATTGAGGGTTTTTATCATGAATGGATATTGTATTTTGTCAGATGTTTTTTCTGCCTCTATTTAGATGATCATATGGTTTTTATCCTTTCCTTTAATGTGACATATCACATTTATTGATTTGTGAATATTGAACCACCTTTGCATCCCTGGAATAAATCTAATTTGATTATGGTGAATGATTTTTTTAATGTATTGTTGAATTTAGTTTGCTAGTATTTTGTTGGGGATTTTTGCATCTATGTTCATCAGAGATATCAGCCTGTAGTGTTCGTTTTTCATATTCACTTTATCTGGTCTTGGTATTAAGGTAATGCTGGCCTTGTAGAATGAATTTGGAAGTTTTTCTTCCTCCTCTATTTTTGGAATAGTTTGAGAAGAGTAGGTATTAACTCTTTAGTGGAATTCACCTGTGAAGCCATCTGGTCCTGGATTTTTGTTTGTGTAGAGGTTTTGTTTTTGTTTTTGTTTTTTACCAATTCAATTTCATTTCTTGTATTAAATCTGTTCAAATTTCCTATTTCTTCCTGTTTCAGTTTTGGAAGATTCTCTGTTTCTAGGAATTCATCCATTTATTTCAGATTGTCCAATTTGTTGGCAATTTTCTGTAGTATTCTCTTACAATCCTTTATTTCTGTGGTGTCTGTTGTTACTTCTTCATTTCTGATTTTCTTTATTTGAGTTCTCTTTCTTTTTTCTTGATGAGTCAGGCTAAAGGTTTATCAATTTTGTCTTTTGAAAGAACCAACTTCTGGTTTCATTGATCTTTTCTATTTTTTTAGTCTTGTTTCATTTATTTCTTTTTTTGAAAAGTATTTATTTATTTATTTTAGAGAGAAAACATGCACATGCAAGGCAGGGGGCAAAGGGAGAGACTCTCAAGCAGACTCCCCACTGGGCGTGGAGCCTGCCACCATGGAGCTTGATCTCACAACCCATGAGATCATGACCTGAACCAAAATCACAAGTCAACACTTAACCAACTGAACCACCCAGGCACCCCAGTTTTATTTATTTCTGTTCTAATATTATTTCCTTCCTTCTACTAGCTCTGGGCTTTGTTTGTTTGTTTTTTGTTTGTTTTTCTAGCTCTGTTAGGTATAAGATTAGGTTGTTTATTTGAGCTTTTTCTTGTTTCTTGAGATAGCTTGTGTTGTTGCATCTTGTTTTTTTTTTCATTTAACAGTATATCTTGGAGATCATTCCAAATCAGTACATAGAGAGCTTCCTCACTCTTTTTTATGGCTGCATAATATTATATGGATATTTTACAGTTTATTCAACTAGTACCCTAATATGGTTATGTGTGTTGTTCTGGTCTTTGTTATTATAAATAATGCCTCAATGAATAACTGTGAATATGTTGTTTCTTACTGGTAGAGATGTATATTCAGGATGGATCCTTGAAATAGGAACTCTGGGTCAAAGGATAAATACATTTAAAATTTTGTTAGATATAGCCAAACTCTTATCAATAGGGGTTGTACCATTTTGCACTTCCATTAATAATATATGAGTGTGCTTCTTTCTCAGTAGGCAATGTGAGTTCTTTTGAAGGTTTCATATCCCTTTGTTCCTTCCAAGTTGCTCTTTCAATTTTTCAGTTCAGTCTTTTATGTTAGTTGCTTTCCTCAGATGTCTTCTGATCCTTGACTGCCTGTTTACACTAAGAATAAGAGACGTTAAATAGATAGTTGGGTAGGGCTTGTTTATTGAAGGCTTCCTTAAATGGTTATCTGAGGACTGCTTCTTTGGGGAACCAGGCCAGATTTCAGATATTTTCTTTGGGCTGGTCCTATTCCCAAGGGAAAAATATTTCAATTTCCTTCTTAAAGGGTAATCCTGGCTACCAGGATTTTGGAAACCCAGTGAGGCTGGGAGATCTTTGTATTAAATATGGGTGATCAGTGTTTTGATGGGGAGAGAAGGGAAAATAATATTTTAGAAGAGAGTCTGTACCACCCTAGATTTAAATTGTCAGCCTGTTTTGTATAGAAGATTGAAACCATATGGCAGCATGTCTTCTCTCTACCTCCAGTCCTTTAACAGAATTGGGGATATAGTTTTGTTCATCTCCTTGACAATATGATATTGTTAGCTAATGGGTAATACAGCTTGACGTCCAGAATTGTGATGCCACCAGCTTTGGTTTTCTTTTGCAACATTCCTGTGGCTATTTGGGGTATTTTCTGTTTCTATACAAATTTTAGGATTATTTGTTCCAGCTCTGTGAAAAAAGTTGATGGTATTTTCAAAGGGATTGTATTGAATGTATAGATTGCTCTAGGTAGCATGGACATTTTAACAATATTTGTTCTTCTAATCTATGAGCATGGAACATTTTTCCATTTCTTTGTGTCTTCCTCAGTTTCTTTCATGAGTGTTCTATAATTTTCTCAGTACAGATCCTTTGCTTCTTTGGTTAGGTTTATTCCTAGGTATCTTATGGTTTGGGGCACAATTGTAAATGGGATCAACTCCTTAATTTCGTTTTCTTCTGTCTCGTTAAGTGTATAGAAATGCAACTGATTTCTGTGCATTGATTTTATATCCTGCCACATTGCTAAATTCCTGTGTGAGTTCTAACAATTTGGGGGTAGAGTCTTTTGGGTTTTCCACATAGAGTATCATCATCTGCAGAGAGTGAGAGTTTGACTTCTTCTTTGCTGATTTGGATGCTTTTTATTTCTTTTTGTTGTCTGATTGCTGAGGCTAGGACTTCTAGTACTATGTGGAATAGCAGTGATGATAGTGGACATCCCTGCCATGTTCCTGACCTTAGGGGAAAAGCTCTCAGTTTTTCCCCTTTGAGGATGATATTCGCTGTGGGCGTTTCAGAGATGGCTGTTATGTTATTGAGGTATGTTTCCTCTATCCCTAAACTGTGAAGAGTTTTAATC
This sequence comes from Mirounga leonina, assembly GCF_011800145.1. Lineage (NCBI taxonomy): Eukaryota > Metazoa > Chordata > Mammalia > Carnivora > Phocidae > Mirounga > Mirounga leonina. Next base: position 43,459,105 of record NW_023270377.1, on the reverse strand, counting down.
AAGAAAGGATGCTGTACTTTGTCAAATGCTTTTTCTGCATCTATTGAGAGGATCATATGGTTCTTGTCCTTTCTTTTATTAATGTAGTGTATTTTGTATTTGATTTGCAGATATGGAACCACCCTTGCAGCCCAGGAATAAATCCCACTTGTTCATGCTCAGTAATTCTTTTAATGTACTGTTTGGATCCTTTTGGCTAGTATCTTGTTGACAATTTTTCCATCCATGTTCATCAGGAATATTGGTTTGTAATTCTCCTTTTTGGTGGGGTCTTGGTCTGGTTTTGGGATCAAGGTAATGCTGGCCTCACAGAAAGAGTTTGGAGAATTTCCTTCCATTTCTATTTTTTGAAAAAGCTTCAGAAGAATAGGTATTAATTCTTTAAATTCCCCCTGGGAAGCCATCCAGCCCTGAACTCTTGTTTTTTGGGAGATATTTGATTACTGCTTCAATTTCCTTGCTAGTCATGGGTCTGTTCAGGTTTTCTATTTCTTCCTGGTTCAGTTTTGGTAGTTTATAATTCTCTGGGAATGCATCCATTTCTTCCAGATTGCCTAATTTGTTGGCATATAGTTGCTCATAATATGTTCTTATAATTGTTTGTATTTCTTTGGTGTTGGTTGTGATCTCTCCTTTTTCATGATTTTATTTATTTGGGTCCTTTCTCTTTTCTTTTTGATAAGTCAGACTAGGGGTTTATCAATCTTATTAATTCTTTCAAAGAACCAGCTCCTAGTTTCATTGTTCTGTTCTACTGTTCTTTTGGTTTCTATTTCATTGATCTCTGCTCTAATATTTATTATTTCTCTTCTCCTGCTGGGTTAGACTTCATTTGCTGTTCTTTCGCCAGCTCTTTTAGGTATAAGGTGAGCTTCTGTATTTGAGAGTTTTCTATTTCTTGAAAAAGGCTTGTATTGCTAAGTACTTCCCTTTTAGGACCACCTTTGCTGCATCCCAAAGGTTTTGAACAGTTGTGTTTTCATTTTCATTTGTTTCCATGAATTTTTAAAATGCTTTAATTTCCTGACTGACCCATTCATTCTTTATTAGGATGCTCTTTAGCCTCCATGTATTTGAGTTCCTTCCGAATTTCCTCTTATGATTGAGTTAATGTTTCAAAGCACTGTGGTCTGAAAATATGCAGGGAATAATCCCAGTCTGGTTAAGACCTGATTTGTGACCCAGTATGTGATCTATTCTAGAGAATGTTCCATGTGCACTCTAGAAGAATGTGTATTCTGTTGCTTTAGGATGGAATTCTCTGTATATATCTGTGAAGTCCATTTGGTCCAATGTGTCATTCAAAGCCCTTGTTTCCTTGTTAATCTTTTGCTTAGATGATCTGCCCATTGCTGTGAGTGGGATGTTAACGTCACCTACTAGTAATGTATTATAATCAATGTGTTTCTGTAATTTTGTTAATTGGTTTATATAATTGGCTGCTCCCAAGTTAGGAGCATAAATATTTATAATTGTTAGATCTTCTTTTTGGATAGACCCTTTCAGTATGATACAGTGTTCCTTTTATTCCCTTACTACAGTCTTTGGTTTAAAATCTACTTTATCTGGTGTAAGGATTGCTACCCCAGATTTCTTTTGATGTCCCTTAGCATGATAAATGGTTTTCCAGCCCCTCACGTTAAATCTGGAGGTGTCTTGGGACCTAAAATGAGTCTCTTGCAGACAGCATATTGATGGGTCTCGCTTTTTTATCCAATCTGGTACCCTTTGTCTTTTGATTGGGTCATTTAGCCCAATTACATTCAGAGTAACTATTGAAAGATACAAATTTAGTGCCATTGTATTACCTGTAAAGTCAATGTTTCTGTGTATTGTCTCTGTTCCTTTCTGGTCTTTGCCACTTTTGGGCTCTTCATTTAAAGGATCCCTTTTAATATTTTTTGAAGGGCTGGTTTAATGATCACAAATTCTTTTAGTTTCTGTTTGTCCTGGAAGTTTTCCATTTGTCCTATTTTGAATGATGCCCTTGCTGAATAAAGTATTCTTGGCTGCATATTTTTCTCATTTAACACCCTGAATGTATTATGTCATTCTTTCCTGGCCTGCCAGGTCTCTGTCAATAGATCTGCTGCCAGTCTAATGTTTCTACCCTTGTAGGTTAAGGGCTTCTTGCCCCAAGCTGCTTTCAGGATTTTCTCTTTGTCTCTGAGATTTGCAAGTTTCACCATTATATGTTGAGCTGTTGACCTATTTTTATTGATTTTGAGGGAGGTTCTCTGTGACTCCTGGACTATAATGCCTGTTTCCTTCCCCAGATTAGGGAAGTTTTCCATTATAATTTGTTCCAATATACCTTCTGCTCCTCTCCTCTTCTTCTGGGATCCCAATTATTCTAATATTGTTACATTTTATGGTATCACTTATCTCTCAAATTCTGCCCTTGTGATCCAGTAGTTTTTATCTCTCTTTTTCTCAGCTTCTTTATTCTCCATCATTTTGTCTTCTATATCACTATTTCTCTCTTCTGCCTTATTTATCTTAGCAGAGCCTCTGTTTTTTATTGCATCTCATTATTAGCCTTTTTATTTCGATTTGATTAGATTTTAGTTCTTTTATTTCTTCAGAATGGGATTCTCTAGTGTCCTGTATGCTTTTTTTCAAGCCCAGCTAGTATCTTTATAACTGGTATTTTGATCTCTAGTTCTGACATCTTACTTATATCCATACTGATTAGGTCCCTGGCAGTCAGTACTGCCTTTTGTCCTCTTTTTTGAGGTGAGATTTTCTGTCTTGTCATTCTTCCAGAGTGGAATAGATGAACGTGAGAACAAAATACTAAAATAGCAACAACGACCTAGAGAAATATACACTAAACAAATCAGAAGAGACCCAAAACTGAAAAAAAAAAGAGGGGGGCAGATATAATTAGGTGAACAGAGTAATATACTGGATACTGTGTGTATTTTGGTCATTTCGCTAGAAAACTATATCCCAAGATTGTAAAGAAAGAAAAACTTATATGTGTACAAAAATAAAATTAAATACAATAAAAAGATAGAATGTAACTGTAAAGATGAAAATCAAAAAAGACTTTAAAAAGAGAGAATATAATCAGATAGGTGAAGAGAACAGAGCAATACACTAGATTCTGGGTGTATTTTGGTCTGTTTGTTAGAGGAAACTACAACCCAAAAGTGTAAAGATAGAAAAACTTATATATATATATATATATATATATATATATATATATAATTTTGTAGGTTAAGGGCTTCTTGCCCCTGCTTGGAGAGTAGTTGCCCAGCTGTTCTATGGTTTGCACTTTATGGGAACACCAAGCTGAAAGCCCACTCCTGGGCTCAATGATTGCAGCTGGCTTCCCCACTCTGATGCCTGGGAACTCTGCCACACTTAGCCACCCCCATTCTTTCTGTGACCCCCGGAATCCTGAGACCACACTGTCCCACTTAGTATTCCACCCTCCTTTGCTACATGAGTGCCTTTCAGGCAGGGATGTCCCTCACTGGAGCAGACTTCTAAAAGTTTTGATTTTGCACTCCACTGCTATATCACTTTCCAGTAGCCGGCTTATTCCCTGCCCCTGCAGTTATCTTCCAATATATCACCTCGGATTCACTTCTCTGCACATCCTACCTTGCAGAAAGTGATTGCTTTTCTATTTGTAGAATTGCAGCAATTCTTTTCTTAGATATCCAGTTGAGTTCATATGTGTTCAGACTGATCTGATAGCTATCTAGCTGAATTCCTTGGACCAGACAGAACTACGGTCTCCTACTCCACCATCTTGGAAAGTCCTCCTAAAATATATCCTTGACTGTTAATATTTTTTAACAAAATTAGTTAGCATCTCTCTACCCCTGAATAAGACAAATTTAACTTTACCCATAGAGCTCCCAAGGCAATTTCTTGTTAAAATTACCTAGAATTTGTTTCAGTATTTTAACACAAAACATAGAATTGTTATGTCAGTTGTTAAGCAAAATCTTAGCAGTTTCTGTGTTTACCATTGGTTCTCATACTGTCTTTTTCTCTCTGAATTCTTTTTTCTCAATTTTTGTTTTTTTCTTGGAATTTAATTATCTTGATTCAAACTTGAATCTGCAAAAATAAACAGGCAACAATAGCAAGTAGAGAAGGAGTGGTGGGGCCAAGTAATAATTATATAGTTTCAGTAAATAAGATAGTATATTAATAACAAGGGATTAAGCAGAGATCAGTGGAATGAAATTAGAGACTCAGATTTAACCTGTGAGAGTGAAAAAGCAAGTGCTATAAATCATTGGTCAGGTAATGGATTATTCAGAACCATATTCACGCATTACATTATTAATTTGGACCAAAAAAACTTAGAATCCTATCTCATAATATGTTTCAAAGTAAGTTAGAGGTGTATTAAATTTTGTATATATAATGTCAAACTAGAACAAAACTAGTAGAAAATAAAAATGCATATCAAACTTCTACAAGCATTTTTTAAGTATAGGAGTTAATGGTTGAAATGGATAGGTAATATATAAGTATACCTTTAAAATCAAAGGGTATATGAATGTGAAAATGTTTTTAAAAACATAAAGCTTTAGAGATTTAGATTATTTATGAGTCGTAGGTAGTATATATAGTAGTAAGAGATAAAGCTTTGAAAGCAAATATGACAGTTACCTATTCTGCAAAATCAGAGTGCCATCCCCATTAACTAATATATAGTGCAAAATTTGTTCAATAAATGTTAATTGAATACATTTTGAATTAGTCTGTCTGAGGCAATTTCCTCATTGGTAAGGTGGCCATGTATTGTCGTTTTCCTAGAATAGTCATGATTTGTACCTGTCCTCCTAGCATAATTATTAATAATGTCTTCTGCCTTTATTCTCAGAAATGTACCAATTTTATCAGTAAATCACATGGTCATCTTATTTATAAAATTTGGAAAATGCCAGTCTTGTAGAGATGATTTAAAGGTTACAAATAATCCATGTAGAGTTATATTCACAGTACTTAGCACATGTAGTAGGTGTTCAGTAATGGTAGCTACCATAGGAACAGCTTAGATTGCTTATGTAAATATTGATGTTTTTCTTTCAGTTTTTAAAATTGAACCTATTATCTGACAATACTTAATATCATTTGATATCTGAATTATCTTTTATTCTTAGGCAAAGAAGTCAATACCGACATGGTAAGCTATAATATTTATGAACAAAAAAATTATTGATATTAATGGTTATTACTGTTTTCTATGTACCTCAAATGCTTTATGAATAACTACTGAGTTCAGTAGTGATAGTTACAAAAATTTTGCTTTTAGAATTGTGTTAAAGGTGTTTTTTCAAGTATAAAAATGGTCTCTATAACACAGGTTCAATGTATAGAATAAATATGTTTTGCTTTAGCTCTATGCTTGAATCAGCCCCCTATGAATATATTATTCTGAAAATGGACATATTCTGAATTTAGCTCTATGATCCAAATTCTATTTGTTTAAGAATTTATCATTTGTAATGGATAGGACATTTACCTCTGAATTATGAAATTTTGCTAAGTAAATTAATATACAAATGAAAGATATTTTAATGACTTTAGAACAAATATTAAAAGCACTGTTTGCATAAAAGTCATGTTAATTTATAATATCTACTTTTTATATAAAAATGTCTGAGAACAAGAGAGTGTTTTTAGGAACTAATTTAACAAGGTTAAAGGTAACAGTTGCAGCCTTATATCAGCACTGGTTGCAGTGTATTTTTTATTGTTTTTTGTTTTGGCTTCATCATATCACAAAAGCCTTGATTCACAGTATTGTTATACTCATCTGAATACTCTCCTGAAAGTGGACCTGGGCTGGCCAATCTGAATTTAAGCCAGCAGCTACATACCAAACTATACTTTCCTAAATTGTACTATCATACGAATTTGGAATGTATGCAGAAATGACCAAACAAAAAAGTTTACTCCAAGTCTATGTCTGTTCTCTCTCCCAATCTCTCTCAATCTCTCTCCTGATCTTTCTCCATTGACACCCAAACTAATACATTGATGATCTTCCAGTTTGTGTAAACATGTCATATATAAGATCTGAGTTTGTATTTTTAATTGATTTTTTAAAACCTGGAAATATTCAAACCACACACAATCATAGAACAATTTGAAAATCGGTTTTGATTTTTAACAGGTAGTAGTAGTAGTTTGACCTGTTCTGATACTATACACTTAACAATGAAATTCCAGTTCTTTAAAATTCACCTCTTATTTATTTACCTCTTAAAATAGTTTTCTATGCTTAATTAATATGCATTAGTAGTATGGATTAATATGCATTTGTAGTCTATTATATTTATGAGTGTCTTGTTTTATTCAGTTGTAACAATTGAAGCATAATCAAATTTCCTTTACTGTTAACCAGTATTTAAGTTAATCAGTATTGAAATCAGAAACTAAATTGCTAATATGGTAGCAATAAAACTATTTAAGTTTTCAGTGAAAACAAAGACACAGCTTTTGTTTTGGGCTTACAAAATGGTGATATGTAACATGTAACTTTTTAAAAGGTATTTATAAAAGGTATTTATAAACACAATTTTATAACTTACTTTTTTCACTAGAGATTGGAGGTAATCTGATATAAACTATACATGTTTCAATCTCTTTCCTTTTTAAGCACTGTTCACATCTCAAGCAAAGGAAAGGCAGAATTTATTCCATGGATTTAAGTTAAGCTTCTAATATACCCTTTCTAAATGAAGTCTCCTATGTATTTACTCTACATGGATTTACATACTGATGCAAACTTTTTATTTGAATTTTTGAAAAACTGAGTGGGAAGAAGAATTTTACTTCATCTGAAGAAAAATTGCATAGTAGAAGGTGGAAGGAAAGCACACTAGTTAGACTTAATAATTAATGCCCTCAGAATTTACCAGATGGATAGCTACATTATGGTTGTAGGAATTAGAATCAATATTCAAAGATTTTTAAATGAAATTTTATAGAACAAAGAAGCTGAGCTTTGCTAGTCTTAACATACCATCTTATTAAAACCCATTTGAACATAGGGTTCAATTATGTATTTGTTACTAGTTTTGGAGGAAATATATTGGTTTTTAAGATTGATCTAGGAGATACATGCAGTAAGATTACTGAATTATGAAAGAGATTTAGAGAATTTATTGATTTCTTACCATCCTAAAATATTTCAAACCACAGCTGTAACTCATTACTTGACTGTTAGATGAAGCACAGTGGCTACTCAAGTGCTGTGTAATGTAAAACCCTATGCCAGTATCTCATGATTCTAACCGTACTTATATATACTAGAAGAAGAGTCAAGAGTTTAATATAGAAATTTGACTACATTTATACAATGTGCGTTTTTAAAATTCAGTAGTTTTTCATTGTTAGAAACACTCATCCTGTAATTCCTTTGAAGACTAATTCTTTTTAAGACATTAAACTGTCATTCCTACCATCTTTAATGAATTGACAAGTCATTTTGTCTCTAGGTTGCCATTTTGCCTTATTTTTCCCTGAATTAATGGAATTAACTTCTCTAGCAAGGGTTTTAAAATCTCAGTTTTCTTTTCTTTTTTTTTTTTTTTAAAGATTTTATTTATTTATTTGACAGAGAGAGACACAGCGAGAGAGGGAACACAAGCAGGGGGAGTGGGAGAGGGAGAAGCAGGCTCCCCGCAGAGCAGAGAGCCCGATGCGGGACTCGATCCCAGGACCCTGGGATCATGACCTGAGCCGAAGGCAGTCGCTTAACCAACTGAGCCACCCAGGCGCCCAAAATCTCAGTTTTCTAAGGGAGGCTCTATTTTTCTTTCTACTCCTAGTTTTTCTTTTATATCTACCTCAACTGTTTCTTTTAATAATACAAATTGGTGGTCCACCTTTCCTTATGAACACAAAAGAATGTAAAATAAATATGTAATTACTAGAAGGTATGTATATCCAGTTACAGTAAAAATTAAACAATTAAGTATAATCTTGTATGGAAAAGGAATTTAAAATGCATTGAACTTTTTTAGTTGATACACCACAGCATGTACTTCCATGCAATTCCAAGTAAAAAGCCCCTTTCTTGATAAATATGATAAAGATTAAGATAGCTTGGATAAATCATTGCATGTAGTAATTAAATTTAGAAAGACTGAAAGCCTCATGAAATCTACATAAACAACTCACAGATTTCATTATCATATTTAGATTACTGACTATATACTTAGACTTATTTTACAAATCAATAAATCCCATGGGTTGTTTCTAGGTAACATAATTTTACCACATTATAGGCTGAGTTAAGCTTGATTAGGATTCCACAGTAAAATTGGTGTTTTTCTTTATTCTTTTGTTGTAAAAATTTGCTTCCTGTGTTTCTTTTCAAAGCTTAAGCAGCAAACTAATAGAGTTTTCATTGATAATAACATGTTTCCAGAAGGACCAGAAAAACTGTTGTAACTAAATGACCTGGCTGAGGACACTTTACTGTAAAGCTGTATTTTATTTGAATTTGTACCTGAGCTAACAAGGAAAAGGAACTACTGAGGGGAAGATCTAAATGCTTTATATAATCTTAAATAATTAAAATGTGTATATTTTATGTGTTTTTCCTCAGGTGGTATATCTCAAAATATAGACATATTCTCAAGGACTCTAAGTATTTTTAAATGTTAGTGAACCTCTTTTTCTAAAGCTAATTTGACAAATTGTCTTTATTTTAGGAAAAGAAAGAGACTGGAACACTTTGGACTCCTTTGATATTCTACCTTAACGTTTCCTCTCCAAGTTTTATATATTAAAGTAAATATAATGGCCAAATTAAAATATTTCAGTGTTCTTTCTTATCACCAATACATTAATATTTTCATTGACATTGATTTTGTAATTGTCTCATAATGTATTTTATAAAATTTAAAAAGTAGTTATCCACATTTATTAAATTACTAGAATGGAGTTCTTTTACCTGGGATATTTTAAGTTGATTGTGGTATATTATGTTTTAAAAACAAGCAAACATAAAAAGCCAAAATTATATAGTTATATTTATGGAATTCACAAATTTTGGTTACTTTGACTTGCTTTAGGTGAATGATTATTGAGAATTTATTATAAAAATATTGAATTTCCTTGTGGCGGCCTTGGATTAAATACATACAGCTACAGATTAGCTGGGATACTTGTCAAAATAAATTATAAGCTCAAGCTTCATCATCATTTGTAGTTTAAACGTAACAAATCTGATACAGTGTTACTTCATAATTTTGATGCTCTTTGCAGTAAATTTGATATAGAACAGTTGCTAAAGAAACCCTGTTCAAATGTGTGACCATTTTTATGGAAAACATCTGGGGTAATTATAATTAGTTCAGGATGTATACTGTTTAAAAATAATCCTGAATTCATGGAGAAAGAAGCATATCTTTTCCTCAATGACTAGAATAATCCAAGTTAGTATAAAAAATTCTTTAAGTTATTGGTAGCTGTGCTTAGAGTATAATTTTAGAGTATTCCAAAAGGAAATGAGGAGTAACTTTTATGTAAAATGCCAAATTGGCACTTTACACCTGTCAGTGTGTTTCGTTTAGAACAGCTGTGTCTTTTATTATCAGTAAACAGATGCAGAAAGTAATGGAATGTTTTAAAGCAATATGTTAATCCTGTCTTCCACTACTGAACTGTCTCACAATATAGTGATTAAATATTGACTGTGCAGCTGTTACTTACAATTATAGAATTTCTTAGTTAATTTCCCCTTCCCAGGCCCAAATGAGATCTAATTTCTAATCTTAAAGTGTTCATTAATGTAGTTTGTATATTACAATTTGATTTCTAAAGATAATTTATTTGACTGTTAAGGAGACAGATTCATATGTTTATAAAACTATCGTTTCTCTGAATTGACTAATTTATTAAACATATTCTAATTGGCATAAATAATTTTTAAAAGTATTTTAAAAAATATATTTGTTCATGAATATGAAGATGATTATTAAATGTAACAATTTTGTTTAATTTTATGCTTGAAAAGTGCCATCAATGAGCTAAAAAGGAAATTATGGTTCTTTCATCAAATATTTATGGAGCAGAGTGCATAATATTTTCTTAGAATAATGAACACATTCAGGCAAAATCACCCTGTGAATTATTTCAGTTCTAGTGGCCCTTTTGCAGTTTAATTATGTTTTAATCCTTACATCTCACCTTGTCAGAAAAGATATTTTATATGCTATGTCAATAATTACCACTTTTATACTTGAGCAACTGTATTAGGTAAGATTATTGGTATTAATAGCTAGCATTTATTGTGCTCTTAATATCTGAAAGGATTTATGCAAAGAACTTTACATGTATTATAATGTTCTTGCCCCTTTTTGTAGATGAGGAAGTTCAGCTTTAGAGATGGAATGTAAATGGACCAAGGTCTACAGCTGGGAAGTGTGAATTTAAACCCAGGCATTTTCACCCTCAAGTTCTTTTTTTTTTTTTAAGATTTTATTTATTTATTTATTTGAGGGAGAGAGAGAGTATGAGCAGGGGGAGGGGCAGAGGGAGAGGGAGAAGCAGACTCCTCGATGAGAAGAGAGTCCAGGGCCTCGATCCCAGGACTCTGAGATCATGACCTGAACCCAAGGCAGATTCTTAACTGACTGAGCCACCCACGCGCACCCCAAGCCACCTGTTCTTAACAACTTTGCATTTTGCCTTCCTTTAGCATCTAATACTAACATTATATAGAAGAGAAATTATGTGCAAAGTGAACTTTGTGTCCTTCTTTTGAAGCCACTGTGTGCATCCCAAGTGACAATTACCTCATTTAGTCTTTTTGCCTAAATAAAGAACACAACTAAAACATGCAGAGAAAGATGACGAGTTTCAGTTCTTGTTATCTCACCACATAACTGTGTCAGTGTTCTTCAGCATCATCAGAGGTGTCACAGGTATTGTGACATAGTCTACACTAGAAAAGATTTTGAAATCCCCCCTTATGATTTTACTCTATTTGTGCTGCTTTATGGAGACCACTCCAGCAATCTGTTCCCCTTCCCAAAGAGGAAACTTTCTTTGGTTCAAGAGATTTTAAAGAGCAGCATGATATAATTTATACCTATGTTATATTATTTATGCCTTAACCTAGAAGTATCAGTTATTATTGAAATTTATTAAATGACTGTTCACTGCCAGATATCATTACTACTTCCATACTTGTAGTTTATTTTGTCATTTGCTGTAGGAAGTATGCAATTTTATATACGAAGAAATGGAGTCTCAGAGGTACTAAATTGGTCAAGATCACAGCTAGCAAATGATGTTTGTATGCATTTTATTTTAAAAAAAAGCTCTAGAAGTCTAAAAGTGTCCAGCTAATTATTTTTGTAGAGAGCTTTAAGATTTCCATCTCTAACAGATGGTTACTTCAATGTAGTTTCCCCTGACACTGATGAGAATGCTTATAAGATTAACTAGGATCAACAACGTTATGAGGTATTGCTAGAAGAAACTTAATATAGTAGAAGCCCATTATAAGGTGGTTTTTTAGGGGCAAAATGTTCTTGCATGAAAGTTGTCTGAAATATCGGAAGAAAAATAGACATATCTTTTTGCATACAAGAGTATGAAATGTCATATTTCATGTTATCCATTTTAAATGAATAAAGATATTACATATTTTGCTAAATTTAATCCACTGTGCTATATTCAACATTGCTATTTTATTCAAATTATTTATTTGTGTCTCCATCAAAATTAATTACCCAACACAAAGAATATAAGATAAACAATAATATTATCATTTTATATAATATAGAGATTTCTTAGGCAGAAGTATTTTGTAGTCTTTTTTTCCATACTTTTTGAAGACTTTTTTGAAGATAATTGAAGATTTACATGCAATTTTAAGTAGTAATACTACTACAGACGATGTACCCTTTACCCAGTTCCCCTTAATGATGGCATATTGCAAAACTATATAGTGCAGTATCCCAGCTAGGACATTGATGTTGAAACAGTCAAGATACAGAACATTTCCAGCACTACAGGGATCCCTTGTGTTAACCTTACAAAGCCACATCTGCTTCCTTTCCCACTGCTTTCCCTTAACCCTGACAACAACTAATGTGTTCTCCATTTCTATAGTTTTGTAATTTAAGAATGTTATATAAATGGAATCATACAGTATGTAAACATTTGGGAATGGCTTTTTTTTTTCCCACTCAGCATAACTCTCTAGAGATTCATCCAGAGAGTTGTTGAATGTATCAGTAGTTTTTTATTTTTTATGGCTGACTAGTTTTATTCCATAGTATGGATGTGCCACTGTGTTTAACCATTCACCCATTGAAGGACATCTGGGTTGTTTCCAAAACAATGCAAAATCTGTTTTTTTCATTGGTACTGAAGTTTTATATTTTACACTTAAGTCTTTGGTAATTCTTTTTTGGTGGGAGTCAGGGGGAGATAATGGACACCAAATTCGTCCAGTACCATTGTTGAAAGAGCTATCTTTGCTTCATTGAATTGTTTTTGTACTTTAGTCAAAAATCAGTTAGCCACATTTCTATAAGTGTGTTTCTTGATTCTTATTTGTGTTCCATTGATCTATGTGTGTATCCCTATACTAACATCATGAAGTCTTGATTGCTACATCTATGCCATGCCTTAAAAATGGGCTCTATTCCTGTCACTTTGTTTTTTTTTTCAAAATTGTTTTAGATTTTCTAGCTTCTTTATCCTTCATATAAATTTTAGAATATTCTCACCTATATCTACAAAAATTCTTGCTGTGATTTTGATAGGAATTGAATGAAGTTCGAATATCAATGTGGAGACTGTTGAAATCTTAACTATATTGAGTTTCTAATCCATGAATACAGTATATTTCTCCATTTATTTAGGATTTTTATCTCTTTTATCACTATTTAGTACTTTCCAGCATCCAAGTACTATAGGTCTTGTTAGATTTATACCTAAGTAATTCATTTTTTTGAGTGGTTATAAACGGTATTGTATTTTCACATTTTGTGTCTATGTGGTCATTGCTAGTATATGTTTATCTTGTATCCTGCAACCTTGCTGAACTCATTAGTTCTAGGAGTGTTTTATGGATTCCTTGGGATTTTCTCTTTTTTTAAAGATTTTATTTATTTATTTGTCAGAGTGAGAGAGAACAAGCAGGGGGAGCGGCAGACAGAGGGAGAAGCAGGTTCGCCGCTGAGCAAGGAGCCCAACATGGGACTCCATCCCAGGACCCTGGGACCATGACCTGAGCCAAAGGCAGATGCTTAACTAAATGAGCCACCCAGGCATCCCTCCTTGGAATTTTCTATGTAGACAATCATGTTATCTGCAAATAGGAATAGTTTTCTTTCTTTTCAGTTTCTGTGCATTTCTTTTTTCTACCATTCTCCTGGCTATAACTTCCAGCATCATGTTAAATAGAAGTAGTTTAGAGAGGACTTCCATTTACTGGTTCCCTATCTTGGGATTTCTTTCTAAGTTTCTCCCTTCAGTTTTACCATTAACTATAATGTTGGCTGTAGGTTTTTGTAGATACCCTGTCAAGTTAAAGAAGCTCCCTCTATTCTCAGTTTCTGAGTTATTTTTTAAAATTATGAAAGAGGTGTTGAATTCTCTCAAATGTTTTTATGCATTGATCATTATGATCATGTGATTTTTCTTTATCTTGTTAATAGTGAAGGCATACATTGATTTTCAAATATTGAACCAGCCTTGTATCCCTGGAATAAACCCCATTGATCATAGTGAAAAAACCTTTTTGTATACTGATGAATTCTATTTGTTAATATTTTGTTAAGGATGTTTGCATCTATACTTTGAGGGGTATTGGTCTGTAGTTTTCTTTTTATATACTGTTTTTTGTTTTGGAGTCAGGGTATTACTAACTTCATAAAATGAATTGCAAAGTGTTCCCTCCTCTTCTGTTTTCTGGAAAAGATTGCAGAATTTCTGTCAGTTCTTCTTTAAACATTTGGTAGACTCCTGGGCCTGAAGATTTAGTACATTGGGAGTTTTTTTAGATGATGGGTTATTCAATCTAAGGTAATTATAATTATGTTGGATATTATCTGTTTCATAATGGATGAGTTATGGTAGTTTGTGTTTTTTGAGACATTGCACCATTTTATCCAAGATATCATATTATGTGTGCAGGGTTCTTTGAAATATTTTCTTATTATCCTTTTGATGCCTGCAAGTCTATTATGGTATCAGTATTTCATTTTTGATATTGGTAATATGTGTCTTGCCTGTTTTTTACTTTGTCACTTTTGTGAGAGGTCAGTTTTCTTGATCTTTCTGAAGAGCCAACTTGTAATTTCTTTTATTTTTCTCTATAGGTTTTTCAGCTTTTAATATCTTTGATTTTTTTTTCTCTTATGTTTATTATATCCTTCCTTCTACTTGCTTTGGATTTATTTTGATCTTTTTCTGGGATCTTGAGGTGAGAACAGATTATTGATAAGAGACTTTTCATATGAATACACTTAATGGGTATAATTTTTTGTTCTGTTTTATTTGAGTCATGCATATTTTGATATGTTTCATTCTTACTTCATTCAATTCAGTATATTTTTTAAAATTTTTGTTGAGACTTCGTCTTTGACAAAATTTCTAGGTGTTTGAAAATATTCCCATTATCCTTCTGATATTTGATTTCTAGTTAGACTCCATAGTGGTCAGAGAACATACTCTATTATATTTCAATTCTTTTAAATTTTTTGAGGTTTGTTTTACAGCGCAAGATATGGTCTATCTTGGTATATGTTCTGTGGGCATTTGAATAGAGTGTGTATTGTGCTGTTAGGAATGGAGTATTCTATAAATGTTTATTAGATCCTGTTTGTTGCTGTGTTGTTCAGATATTGCATCCTTCCTGATTTTCTGTCTAGTTCTGTCAGTTGTTGAGAGAGTGGTATTGAAGTCTCCAGCTGTAATTGTGGATTGTCTATTTCCTCTTTTAGTTCTACCAGTTTTTATCTCAAATATTGCAGCTCTGCTCTTTGGTGTGTACACATTTCAGATTGCTATATTCTCTTAATGGACTGACTTTTTATCATCATATAATGTTACTGTCTGTATTTAGTAATTTTCTCAAGTCTACTAAATACAGCCACACCTGCTTTCTCTTGATCTGTGTTTGCATGATACATCTTTTTCTATCCCTTTATTTTCAACCTGATTATATTATTATTTTTGTAGTTGAATTTCTTGTAGACAGCATATACTTGGGTCATGTTTTTCATCCACTCTGCCAGTCTCTGTCTTTTAATTAGTGTAGCAAGACCATTTACATTTAATGTAATTGTGGCTATATTGGACTTAAGTCTGCCTCTTTTTTTCTGTTTAATGTATTTTTTCATTTTTGTTTTATTTTTTCCACTTTTCTATGGGTCAGTTGAACATTTTTTAGAATTTTGATTTATCTTTAGTGTTTCTGAATATCTCTGTATAGCTTTTTTAGAGGTTGCTCCAGGTATTACTATATATAAATACACACACACACACCCCTTATTGTCTATTGCTGTTGTCATTTTACCAGTCCAAGTGTAGAAACCTTGCTTCCCTTGATGTTCTTTTATCTTTTCCCATTTATAATATAATTGCGTTAAGTATTGCTCTACATACATTTAGGGACATAGTAGTTAACGTTATAATTTTTACTTTAAATATAATTTTAAATTATATTTTCAAATATAATTTAGAAAACTCAAGTAAAGTGTACTGTATTTACCCATATTTTTTTCTTCTTTTATTATTCCTTTTCTGTTTAGAGGATTTCCTATAGCTTTTTTATACACTGTGTCTGCTGGTAACAAGTTCTGTTAGTTTTTCTTCATCAAGGAATGTCTTGATTAATCTGTCATTCCTGATGGAATTTTAATGGATATAGGATTCTGGGTTAACAGCTCTTTTCTTTTAGCTCTTGAAAGTGTTATCCCTCTTCCTTTTAGCTTCTGTGGTTTCTGATGAAAAATCTGTCATCCAGATTGTTTCTTGCTGCTTTCAAATTTTTTTCTTTGTCATTAGTTTCAGAAGTCTGACTATAATACGTATTGGTACAAACTTATTTGGGTTTCTGCTTGGGGGGCTTACTTTCTTGAATCTGTAAATTTATGTCTTTTCCAGATTTGGGGAGTTTTTAGCCTTTATTTGTTTGAGTACTTTTTCAGCCCCACGCTCTTTCTCCTCTTCTTTCAGGACTCTGATGACATGAGTGTTAAATATTTTGTTATAGGTACACAGGTTCACTATGTTCTGTTCATTTTTTAAGCCTATTTTCCATTGTCTATTACTGTGAAATTTCTGTTGTTGTAGCTTCTGGTATACTAATTATTTCCTCTGATTCCTTCATTCTGCTGTTGATCCTATCCATTGAGTTTTTTAGTCAGGTTATTTATTTTTTATTTCTAAAATTTCCATTTAGTTATTTATATCTTTTATTTCTTTGCTGAGTTTTCTAATTTTTATTTGTTTAAAGTGCGTTCTTAGTTGCTCCCTGAAGAAGGGATGGCCACTTCAAAATCTTTGTCAGAGAATTCTAACATCTCTGTTATCTGGGCTTTGACATCTGTTGAATGTCTTCTTCATTCAGTTTAAGATCTTCCTGGTTCTTTGTGTGATGAGTAACTTTCAGTTAAAACCTCATTTTTATTTTGTCCAGAATTACAGTATGAGACTCCAAATATTATTTAAACCTATTACTTTAGCTGGTTTTCTCTGACTCCTGTCCAGCAGGAGAAGGAGCCTCATTACTGCCATGTGGAGATAGAAATGTTAGGTTTCCCAATTGTCCTCTCCTGGTTCCCAAGGGGGATTGTGGAGAGGAGCTTCTCATGACAGCTGGGTAGGTGTGCAATTTCCATCTCCTCACAAGGCCTCCACTGACATCCCAGGAGTAGGGCCTTTCATTAGCCAGTGGGGAGGAAAGTCCTGGTTCTCTATTGGTCTTCTTTCACTCCAGCTCTGCAGAGTTTGAGGGTTGCTTTGTTATAACCTGGTCATAGTGGAAATCTATCAGGCTTTGGGGTGGGGGTATGCCCACAGCTTTTCTGTGATGTTTTCTGTGGTATATAATGCTCAGGACTATAATCTTAAGGAATTGCTGCCTTCAGATGAAACCCAGGCCTAGCCAACATGTGGATTGTAGCCTTGCAAGGGACACACCTAAGCAATGTTTGGACTCCTTGTCCTCAGAAACTGTGAGATAATAAATGTACATTGTTTTAAGTTGCTAAATTTGTGGTAATTTATTACACTTAAATAGATAACTAAAAGATCACCTAAATAGCCATAACTACTTCCCACATGCAGTATAACATCACCTATCTCCTCGTCTCTCCCCAGTTCTGTTTGTTGGTAGGAATCTTTTTTTCCATTGTCTTCTGTGATCCCTGGCTTTTCTGTTAGAAGGTTCTTGTTTATAGCTATATTTAAAGTGTACATTAAAGAATATGCTCTCTTGTGGAATGTGAAACTTAAGAACCACTTCCTGCTGTTGCATTTTTGGGAGCCCATTATTTTCTTTAGGGGTTAAATAGACACTTTTGTAAGTGCTGTATGTGACTTTTTAAAAAAAAATTAGATCTTAGGCTCCTAGTTTAGCTGATTCCAGTTTGTCTCATGTATAAGTAATCATAGCCAAAAATCGCAACTAGACATAGGTTTTATACGTAAAAACTCTGTTTAGTTCAGGCCTTGCTGCTGCTTTGGCTTTCATTTTCTTAAGTATTAGAAACTACTGGGAGCTATAAATGCTACATTATAAAAAAGAAAGATCCTAAATAGCATTTACTTTATACTTTGAGTAGAGCATAACGACTGCAGATAATGAGAATCTGCTCTAAATGGTGGAATGTACAAAACTTGATGATCCTTTAAGTAGAAGTAATGGAGAGGGAAAAATAAAAAATAACTCCCAGGTCTATCATGAGCAAATAAATGATGGTGCCATTTTTAAAGAGCAGGAGTGAAGAAAGAACAGTTTATGGGGAGGCAGTAGCCGTAGGAGTCCGAGGTAATACGTTTAGTTTTTGATATGTTGAGTTATAGGTTCCTGAAGGACATTCAACTGGATATGCTCATGAGTCCATCTATGGGCATGGACCTTTGGAATGGTTTAGGACAGGATGCTCTTTGAATTCATTCCTAAATGTGCAGTATATAGTTTTCTAAGCCAGGAATATGGGATGAAATTACCCAGGGACAGTGTGTATAATGAGAAAAGATGATGGTCTAGAACAGAATCTGGAGAAATATCAATAGTTAAGAAAACAGTAAAGGAAGAGGAGCATGCAAAGGATATTGGAAGCAGGATGTAGAGAGATAAGAAAATCAGGAAAATATGTATCGTTAAAGTCAGGAGAAAAGAATGTTTCAAGAAAAAAGACATAGTCTGTATTATCAAACATTATCCAGATATTAAGAACCATGGATTTAGTGAAAAGTACATAAATGATCTTGCTGAGAATAGTTTTAATGAAGTAATGGTGAAAACTTGATTATACTGGATTAAGTAGTATGTAGGAAAAAAAGAAATCTTATTTAAAATTAGATAATTTTCTTGCTTATTTTCCAGATTTTTCCATTAGCAACTTTTGCATTATTTGTCATTGACATATGATTGATCACATATAGGTGAGACATATAGCCATTTTTTCTTGATTATCTTCCCAAGAATCAACCCACTAAATCTTACTCTTTGCAGGCCTCTCCATTTTATTCTGTAGGGATGACTATATATGTTCCACATCCTCAGATGCTCAAAATGTAATTTGTGCTCTTCTGAATGACCTTAACTTTTAAATGCCTTTGCTGCTTTTAACATTCAATACTCAGCCCAAAACCTGAGCTTTCTTCTCTTTCCTTCTCTGCTAACTATAAAAGTTTAGAATAACTAAACACACACACTGGGGGCCAAGAGTGAATATTTAGTTTTAGAGTGTCGGAGGAGTTTGGTTTTTTTTTTTTAATGAAAATCAAATTAGCTGAATACTTAAATTTCAAAAATAAGTGAAAAATACAGAGATGAATAGGAACTCAATAATTTTATATGTATGATAAGTTCTGAGAATAACATTGGTTTTATACGGTTATTTTATTCTTTTCTCTTTTTAACTTTTAATTTGAAGTAATGTTAGACTTACAAAAAAGTTGCAAAAATAATACAATGAATTCTATACCCTTTACCCAAATACTCCAAATATTAACATTTTACCACATTTGATTTAGTTCTCTCTCACGTTTCTCTGAAACTTCTTGAAGTATTTAAGCTGCACACATAATGTCCCTTAACCTCTAAAAATTTCTCTATGTATTTCCTAAAATGAAGGACAGTATGACAGACTCAATACAATTATCAAAATCAGTAAATTAATATTGATATAGTATCATTGTCTAATCTATATACCTGTGCTGTCCAATATGATAACCACTAGCCACATGTGGCTACTTAAATTAATTAGAAATTTAGTTCCTCAGTCACACTACTTAATATTTCAAGCATTTAGCAGTTCAGTGGCTGTTGTATTGGAAAGCATGGATATAGACCATTTTAATCATCACATAAAGTTTTATTAGACAGTAATGGTCTAGAGATTCTAATCGTGCCAGTTGTTCCACTGATGCCTAAAGCAAAAGAAAAAGAGTTGTTCCAAATTTTGCTAAATATCCTATTGCTCTTACTTTGGTCCAGGATCCCTTATTGCATTTAGTTATCATGTCTTTGTTAGTCTCCTCCACTCTGAGGTAATTCCTTAGTCTTTCTCTTTATTTCATGACAAATTGTGATTTTTTTTTTCTAATTCTATCAAATCTATCACAGTTACTAATTGGAATTCTATTTTAAGAAGAACTTTCCCTTCTTTTTAATTTATTTCTATTGTTAGGGACTCATGGATTCTTTCATTCTGTGGTTAAAATCCATTGCCATCATTAGTTATTTGATGCTCAAATTATCCCAGGTTTGACCAGTGAGAGGGAGCCCTTCAGGCTGATTTATATTCATAGAGTATGTCACCTAATAAAAATGGGATTGTTTTTGCTGTATTGATAAAAGTCATATAGATTATGGCATTCTTTATCTGCTGAATATCTTTAGCCTATTTAAAATATCTGACTTGCCATTATACTATTAAATTCAAATATTATTCATCATATGATTGCCTGTATCTCATCTTTGGATTGTCTTCTCTCTTAAACCCATTATTGAGAGCAAGATGTTTTCACTAAGATGCTCTGTTACTGTTTAACTTGGGCAAACATTCACTGATTTATTCACCCTTCAGTTTTGAGAAGAGTTTTCATATAATTAACACTTAATTATTTCCTTTTCTTATCAATTCTTTTTTCTTTAAGTTTTATTGAGATGTAATTGACATACAGCACTAAGGTGTGCAGCATAATGACTTCTATATATTGTGAAATTATTACTCCAAAAAGTTTAGTTAAAATCCATCATCTTGTATAGATGCAAAAAAAAGAAAAGAAAAAATATTTTTTCCTTGTGATGAGAGCTCTTGGAGTCTATTGTCTTAGCAACTTTCAAATATACTATGCAGCAGTATCAACTATAGTAATGTTGTACATCCCCTGTACGTATCTATCTTAGTTTGTACCTTTTAACCCCCACCTTCATCTAATTCCCCTACGTCCCCTGCTTCCACCCCCTGCTAACCACAAATCTGATCTCCTGAGTTTGGGTTTTTGGGGATTTTTGTTTGTTTAGATTCCACATATAAATGAAATCATGCAGTATTTGTCTTTTTCTGACTTATTTCACTTAACATGATGCCCTCAACTTCCATTCATTGTTGTCAAAAATGGCAGGATTTCCCTCTTTTTTATGGCTGAATATTATTCTGTTAAATATATATATGTCATATATATATATACACATATGTATACACACACACACATACATCTTCTTTATCCATTCATTTGTTGATGGGATGTTTAGGTTGTTTCCGTGTCTTGGCTATTGTAAATAATGCTGCAGTGAACATGGAGATACCCTTCAAATCATCAATTCTAAGATACGCTTTTTTTTTACCATTTTAATATTCTGGAAATCAAGAGTATCTTACAATAGATAGTGAATTACAATCCCTGTTTGTCAAGCATCTGTTCTGATGTATTTGTAATTGTTGAAACATGCCGGAATTTAGCCAAAGTAATTCATATTGCCATCAGTTTGGTTGGGTTATATGTTGTTTTTTCTTTTAAGATTTATTTATTTGTCAGAAAGAGCATGCACAAGGAGGGGGAGAGGGAGAAGCAGGCTCTCCTCAGCTGAGCAAGGAGCCCAATGTGGGGCTCAATCCCAGGACCCTGGGATCATGACCTGAGCCAAAGGCAGATGCTTAACCGACTAAGCCACCCAGGCATTCCATTATATGCATTGTTGATACTACATATGTTAAGTTCCGTTGCCATTAAAAAAGATTTCAAAAATATAATACTATTACTTGCCATTGAAATGAAAAAAAAAAATCTATTTGTAAAAAGCCCAGAGCAGCAAGGCCTAAATTTGGTATTAGTGGAGGTTTAAATTCTGGTAGGATCAAGAAGTGCCAGCATCAGAACTTACATAGTGAGTGCCAGTGGTTGGGGAAATCCCAGAGACGATAGTTGAACATTAACCAGTGCAACATTAGAAACCATCTAAGTGACACAAAGGATGATAATGTTTGGAAAAACCTGCAGCAGCAAGAACCAGGTTATGAAAATGATACAGCTCCCAAGAAGAATATTTCCCCAACTTCCTCTTTATATGTGATCATGGGGAATAAAAGACAAAGAAGAACCTCCCAGAGAGCAAAGACAGGCCCCTAGAGGATAGTGGTCATGGGAATTCTCCCCATCAGCAAAATTAGGGTAGTCAGTCTAGTCAAGGAATTTAATCTACTGTCAGAGGTAGGAGTCTTTGGATTACCTGCTAAATGGGCTTAACAAATGACATGGATCAGTGACTGTTAGTGTTTCTAATTCTTCCTTTTTCCAAATAGGAGTTTCGTTATGGTTATCCTATTCCCGTACCACCATTGGATATTGGGTAGGGAGGGAACAGATAATTTGTCTTTTTTGTTTATAGATATATATAGATATTGAGGAGGCACAGTCACTAAATTGTATTCTCCCTTCCTTCATAACAAGAGAGCCATAGCTAAGATATGGTTGCCTGGCCTGGGACTACATTTCCCAGTCTCCCTTGTGGCAAAGTCATGGTTATGTGACACAAAGATTTCACCAATGGAATGTGAGCAGAAGTGATGTAACTTCAGATTCTTTTGTTTAAAAGAAATGCCCTCGCCCTGGAATTTTATTATTACTATTCAGTTTATTTAAACTCAAGCAAAAAAGACACTCCACCCATTTCTCCCATCCTCCACCCCCTGACTCTGCCAGTCAGCAGTCTGTTCTCTGTACATATTGGACTCCATATATAGGAGAGATCATATAGTATTTGTCTGTCTGACTTATTTCACTTAGTATAATGCCCTTCAGGTCCATCTACATTGTTGCAAATGGCAAGATTTCATTCTCTTTTATGGCTGAATAATATTCTGGTTGTGTGTGTGTGTGTGTGTATGCACATATACCACAATTTCCGTATCCATTCATCCATCAATAGATACTTAGGTTACTTCCATATCTTGACTCTTATAAGTAACGCATCAGTGAACATATCTTTTTAAGTTAGTGTTTTCATTTTCTTTGGGTAAATACCAAATTGTTGGATCACATGGTAGTTACATTTTTAATTTTTTGAGGAGCTTCCATACCGTTTTCCATAGTGGTTGTACCAATTCATATTCCCACCAACAGTGCAAGAGGGTTCTCTTTTTTCTACATCCTCTCCAATACTTGTTATTTCTTGTTTTTTTTGGTAATAGCCATTCTAACAGGTGTGAGGTGATATCTCATTGTGGTTTTGATATGCATTTCTCTGATGATTAATGATGTTGAGCATCTTTTCATGTATATGTGAACATCTGTATGTCTTCTTTGAAAAAATATCTGTTCAGATACTCTGTCCATTTTTTAATTGGATTGTTTTTTGTCATTGAGTTGTGTAAGTTCTTTATATATTTTGGATATTAACCCCTTAGCAGATATTTGATTTGAAAATATTTTCTCCCATCATTTTGATGATTTCTTTTGCTGTGCAGAAGCTTTTTTAGACTGTTGTAGTCCCACTTATTTTTGCATTTCCTAGCATTTGGTTATTTTCCTGATTGTTAAATACCTCTACTAATATCAGTCCTTGTGAAACAAGGTTATCATTCCATTAGAGTTGAAATTGGCAGTTTATTCAAGTATCACTCAAAAAGATTCCTAGTCTTTTGGGGGGAAATATGAAGGTGAGGTGGGAGCAACTTCTTAGAAAGTTGAAACTATACCCAGTGCCTAGCATTATGTTTTGCACTTAAGTTAGTGTTCTCTAAATATTTGTTGAATGAATGAATAATGGCTGAAAGAAGGGTTCAACTCGCTGCTGGGGTTTTTTTAATCTTAAATTCCTTCAGATAATTTTTTAACTTAATAGTTTTTCATATGTGGGCCATTTTTACTTTTAACACTTTGCTGCCTAAATATCTATAATTATCTATTAAAACATTCCCAAATTGTCTTCTGTGGGAAAATATGTGTGTTGAAATTTTCAAAAAGGGATGGGAATTCCATACACAAAAATCAGGTTGATATTTTTTCCAGCACTTTGCTCACAGAGTCTTTCATACACTATTATTGTACACTGTGACTCTCTTAGAGGAAGGAGAATACTTAGTATCTTTGAAGCTTATTTAATGATAAAACCCATTTTCTGTTTGTTAGAGACTGTGGTGTCATAGAACACACTTCAGGAAATGCTTATCTGATCCTGTAAAGTTCTGCTTAACTTTCTTTACACTAATTCCTTTGTTATTATTATTATTTTTTTTGTATCATGCTGTCATTTTTGGTCCACTTGATATGCCTAAAATATGTTTTCTTTGATACTAATCCACACAGCCTCTTTTCAGCTAAATGACATGTCTTATGGCGTCCATTGATTTTCCAAAAAAGCTGAGCCCATGTATTACAGATGGCTTTAGGAAGATTATTCATCTAAACATTTATCACACACTCGTCAGACAATTTAATGCAAAATTTCAAAGTCATTTAGATTCTTTGTAAACCATTCTATACACCTTGGTGGGAGATGTTTTATATTCTATTAGAAAAAGTAGTCAAAATTCTAAACATTCATGGAATGTTGAGTCAGTCTCTTAATGGCAAAATTGTACAGAGTAAGAAAAAAGTCCATAGAAATAGAACCAAGAGGAGTCTATATAAATAGTAATGTGAAGAAGAGTGAATTCCTTTTTAGCTGTAACATCACATTTTTTACATGTTGCACAAATTGTTTAGCCGTTTCTAAACACATTTCCATTTACGTCATTTGTAAAAACTGCCTAGACTCATATTCTGGAAAACTGACAAAGTTGTAATGAACAGATGCAGATTCCATAATTGTAATTGGCTTTTACTCTAAACTAATGTTCTGATTCATGCATCATTAATGATTTCTATTTTTCTCCATGTATTACTTTACAAATATGAAAGGGTATTTTTCAGAGTGAAAAACATGACTTTTTAAAATCAGGGCTTATTACATTATAATCTATGTGTCCTCCAAACACCTATATTTAAATCTAGAATTTCATTTTAGCTGCCTTTTTTATACTTTTGCTTGTATTTCTCTTTACATAATCTTTCTCATCTTATTTTTGTATTTCTCACAGAAGCACACAGTTTTAAATGTAACCC
This sequence comes from Mirounga leonina, assembly GCF_011800145.1. NCBI lineage: Eukaryota > Metazoa > Chordata > Mammalia > Carnivora > Phocidae > Mirounga > Mirounga leonina. The sequence goes on along the minus strand of NW_023270377.1, from coordinate 43,434,310 downwards.
TTATTTTTATTATATTTTTTTACCATTAATAAGTTCTTGTTAATAAACTAGGTATTATAGTATATAATTTATCTATTTTATATATCACAAATTCAACTTTATCTGAAGAATGAGAGATAAATATGAGTAGAGTGCCAAACAGAAACAAAAAGATGTACTTTTGTGTTAACTTGTTTTCTGATAAGATTTTAACAATAACATGGAAACAACTTTCACATTCTAAAGTGGGACTAACTGAAGTTAATAACTGAAGGACTTAAAGAGACCAAAGAATCTTGTTTTAAGCATAATACATACACATTTTCAAGTGAGATGAAATAAACCCCCAAAACTCCTGGCCTTTGAATTATTCCTTTGACAGTTTCTGATTATTGCTGAATTTTGTTATATGAATGAAGAACACAATTATATGTTAATGAAGGAATGGTTGTTTTATAATTACTTTTTGGGGAATTATAGGTTCTTTTCATGAAAGTACCAAAATACAGAGCAAGTGTTTTGGCATATTGTTGCTTGTTGTAAGGAAGATTTAATAGCTTGTTATGGACTATTAATATGAACAGAAGTCATTTAGAGTTCAGATATATATTTAGAACTAACATGTGTGCAAAAAGATACAAAGTGAATCAAGAAATTCTGGAAAAGATTGTTTGAAAAGGAGAAATTGCTATTTTCTGGCTAGCATTAATGAAATAAATATGTAATAGAAATTTAAAGGTTTCTTTATTTTGCAGAATTTTATTGAGTCTCAAATAGTAACTTAGATTTGATAGAATTAAATCAGTGAAAGTATGAAACTCTTTATCTAAAATGGTAGTTACATAAATATAATTTAGTTTCAAATGTTAACTAAGAAACCCAAAAAGTTACAGCTGTTGGTTATATGAGATGATTACAAACTGTAAATCTGAGTTTAGTAATAAAATGTCATTTGTTACTGCTTATAGCATATTTAAAATAATTACATATAAATTAGTTCTCTCTGGTTTTGAAAATATCTTTATAATGCTATTTTACATAAAGAAGAGAAAAATCTTCATATTCCTGTACTTATTAAACAAATGTTAATAGGAATGTAAGTGAATGATTTGTTCTCTAACTTCTAATTTGTTGATTAAGAAGGATGTATAATGAAAGCACATGCCAAGTAGGTTTGCAGCATGAATTTTGCAGCATATGGTAAACTAAAACCCTGTTGACCTTTTGGTCTTGTTGATCACATGCATGAAGATGATCATCTGTTAATCTCTACTAATCACTGGTACATCCTTGTACAGAAGGACAGAACGGTTTTTATTTGTGCTACATTTGTTCTTTTGGAAATTGCTCTAACAAGGAATTTTTAAAATTATTTTATACTCTTAAGATTGTAAAATAATGAACAGTTTATATCTAAAAAATTTTTAAATAAGACTTTTCAACCTGCATATATCTCCATATTTTGTTTTTTATGAGTTTATTTTAGATACCAGTAATAATTTTCTGAAAGTCGTAGATATGAATGATTCTAGGCTTATCAATGCATACATGCACACATGCACGGGCTCATACACTTTTACATATACAATATATGTTGTTTCTTGTTAGAATTGTTAAGAAAAAGAAAACAGGGCTTCTCAGACTTTGATATACATATGAATTATCTGGAGATCTTGCTAAAATCCAGTTTCTTTCTTTCTTTTTTTTTTTTTTAAGATTTTATTTATTTGACAGAGCACAAGCAGAGGGAGAGAGCGGGAAAAGCAGGCTCCCTGCTGAGCAAGCAGCCCGATGTGGGACTCCAGCCCAGGACCCTGGGATCATGACCCGGGCCGAAGGCAGACGCTTAAACCGACTGAGCCACCCAGGCGTCCCTAAAATCCAGTTTCTAATTCAATAGTTCTAGGGTATTGTTGATGATTCTGCATTTCTATCAAGCTCTCAGCTCATGACCATTCAGCTAGTTTGAGGTCCGCAAACTTTTTCTTTAAGGGTCTAGGTAGCAAATATTTTAGACTTTGCACAATAAGGGTATTATGTAGGTTTTCACATAGCAAGACAAAAGTCCAATAATCTTTTATTGGTAAAATTCAAAGTTTAATAATAATTTTTGTGGTATTTCCATGCAACAAAACACTATTCAGCAATAAAAAGGAATGATCTAGCAATACATACAACAGGAATGAAACTCAAAAACATGTAGAGTGAAAGAGGCCCTACACAAAAGTTCTATTCTGTGATTCCATTTACATGAAGTTCTAGAAAATACAAACTAATCAACAGTAATAGAAAGCCAAGTTTCTCTTTCTGCAAGGATACCCTTGTTGTAAATTACAAGAAGGAAGAAGAGTTCCTCACTAATGAGCTTTCCAGAAAACTGATGCATTTGCAACAGAAGAAAGCCAAACTAGAACAGCATCTTGAACAGGAGCAGGAATTCCAGGTCAACAAAGTGATGAAGAAAAATTTTAAAACTGGAGAATGTTACCATTTCTAAGCAGCTTACATTAGAGCAAGTTTGTTGGGAAGATTAACCTTCCATTCTGCCTTTCCTCATATGCATATTGAAGATCTTTCATCCCTCTAATGCAGAGTTACGAACTGCATAGCAAGAAATAAGTTTATATGGTAACCCAGTATATGGATATATGTCTATGACAGCAACAGGTTTCATGAAGTAATGCAAACAACAACAACAACAACAAAAACACCTCTTCTGGGGGCAGAAGTGAGGTGAGGTTCCTGAAAGAACTATTTGGATGAAAGAAATGTTCTGTGTCTTGATTATAAGTGGTTATGCAGGTGTATGTTTTTCAGAACTCCTTGAACTTGGGGAATCCAGCTGACATATTGTGAGGATATTCAAGCAGCCCAGTGAAGAGGTCTGTGTGGTTAGAAGACCTAAGACCTATTTCCAAGAGCCAAGTAAGTGAGCCATCATAGAAGCATATGCCCAGCCCCATTCAAACCTTCAGGTTACTCTATACCATGGCTGACAACCTAATTGCAACTTTATAAGAGTTGGAGCCAGAAGCATCCAACTAAGCACTCCCAAATACCTATTCACATACCCTGCTACTAAATCTTTGTTGTCTTAAGTCAAAAACTACAACCAAAAAACCTCAAACCAAACACTTTAAATGGGTTTTGCTTTGGTTTATGGTATTTAAGTTATATTTCAATAATATAGATTTTTAAAAACAAACAGTTGAGAGTCTTTGGCTAAGATAATATGTGAAATGACATTGTAAATTGTAAACAAGTATCCAAATATGTTATTACTGTTTTAAGTATTCTCTAAGAGTACTTTACATTGTAGGTGGGGCCACTAATAATCTGCACCCCTTTTATCAGGAGACTGTTTATTCAGAAGTTATACCTGACCAGTATACATTTAGAATAAATATTAAGTATTCATCCACTTTTTTTTTTTTTTAAGATTTTATTTATTTATTTGAGAGAGAGAGAATGAGAGACAGAGAGCATGAGAGGGAAGAGGGTTAGAGGGAGAAGCAGACCCCCCGCTGAGCAGGGAGCCCGATGCGGGACTCGATCCCGGGACTCCAGGATCATGACCTGAGCTGAAGGCAGTCGCTTAACCAACTGAGCCACCCAGGCACCCAAGTATTCATCCACTTTAAGATTATGTTTAACTTCCTCAATAGAAGAGTGGGGACTTCTGAAATGTTTGCTTGGGGACCCAGGATTTAAATATGCTATAGTTACTACTTGACACTATCCAAAATAGAAATGAAGGTGGTATGATGGTGTAATGTAGTAAGTTTTGGACTCTATATCAGGAAATCTAGGGTTCATTCCCTACTCCAGCACTAATTCACAACAAAACAGTCATGGAGAAATTAGTCAGATATCTCTGGATCTTAATTTCCTCCTTTATGAAAATGAAGTTATTGAACTAGGTGGTCTTAAATAACTTTAAAATCTATGATTCTATGAAGTAGGAACTTTAAAGGATGGTGAGAATATAATATGTAGCATAAAAATAGCATAAATATAGTGTTAAAAAATGCTTCTATTTCTGATTTTATATGAAACGATTGTAGGTGCTATGAACCTTCCAAGATAGTTCACTGTGATGTGCTTCTAAATTCCTACTTCTTAAAAGAAGTATTTAAAAGAGAGGATTTTGATTTAACAACCTGAAAATGTTGGCTTTGTTGGAGTATTGAATGTTGTGATGCAAAAAAGTAGAAGCTAAAATGTCTGTTTTCAGATATTTATCTTAAACATCCTGTTTTTCCTTTTAGCTTTTAAAATCTTTTCAGTCCAAAATTCTGAAATAATCTGAATTTGTCTTATATTACTAGATTTTTAGTCATGGAAAATGGGTACATGTATTTTGATCAAGGAGTTATTTCTTTCTTAAATCTTCAAGTAGAGAATTAAAAAAAAAAAGGCAAATGATTTATACACTTTTGCAAATGTTTTCATGCCTGAGTCTTGCATTTCATGCCAGAAAGCTAGCTTGATCTCTAATTTAGTTATATAAGTGTAGTAATCTGTGATCAACACACATAAACATTAAAGTACAGCTCATTATTACTAATTGTGCTTTCTTACATTGGCATTAGCCTATGCCTAGTGCAACTTTGGGGTCATTTAGACCTTGAAGCAAATAACTTTGTCATTTATCAGTTATATATGAATTGTTCACACTTTCTGAACCCCAATTTATTTTCTTTTTCTAAAAATGGAGGAATGATACCTAATCTCATGAAATTGCTGATTAGTTAAGGATTAAGTGATCAAGCATAACAAAAGTACCTAGGAATGAGAAATTATTTTCTTTTGTTCCCCAAAGTTAACAAATTTAACGATGCACCAATTATTAGATCTAACAGTTGAGTTTTTGTTTTGCTATATATATGAAGAACTAGTAACAGAAAAAAAGATTAGTTTGATCGCTTAAATTTCATCCTATCCATTTTTATATGCTTTGGCTTGATGTGTGACTATTGTCTGTATTTTTGCACTTTGTTGGCTCTGAATAGTTTTCAAGCATGGATTATTAAATATTCACAATTTTTTACAAGTATATGATTTTAAACTATTTTACTAGTGCTTAAATCATTGCCATTTAGTCTAGTATTTGCCTAGTAGCTAAATGTATAAAATATTTAATGAAGACGCAATGTGGCACTTACTAGCCAGACAGCAGTAGGTTGGAATCCCCATACTAGCTATGTGACCTTGGGCAAGTTGCATAATGTCTGAGCCTAAAGTTTTCAAGAAGTTAAATAGTGATAATGATTAAGTGCTTAGCTTGGTACCTGGAAAGTATTAAGCACTCAAAAAATGTTAGTTGTATAGCATCATCATTATTAAATGACTATTACAGATTTAACCCTATATAAATTAAGTTAGCTCATTGTTGATTTCTGATTCTAACCAGAGTTTTCAAATTTGTGTGAAGAATAAATCTTTTACCTTTATTCAAAAGTGTTTATTTTGTTGATGGTGGACCAATAGTATTATCTTTATTGAAGATAGCACGTTACATGAAAATTTGAAACAGTGAGTTTATGTTGCTGAGATTCTTGACTAAGAAGTTTACCAAGGAAATTTGAAACAATGTTTATGTTGCTGAGATTCTTGACTCAGGAAGTTTACCAAATCATCATTATTTGCTGGGTCATGCCAGACTGACTTGGTGGAAAGCTTGGATTATTAAATATTTAACATATAATAAGTACCCTTGTTTACCTCCAGTGGAACTTACCATGGTGGTAAATACATTGTAGCAGTATATAAATATCAATTTGTTAATATTAATTGCTGTAAGTTGGGAAAATTAAAAATGCTTAGCATTCTTGACTTCACCGTATATCAGCAAATGAAATCCTGAAAGTTAATAGAGGAAGAAATTAATTCACAATTTACAAAATATTTTTTACCAACTCTTAGTTTTCACACATTCAGAAAATGAGATTCATATCAGAAGAAGAATTATTTTGTCTCTGCTACAGCTCAGAGGACATAGGGCTTTCTGTACATCTCTATCTTCCTTTGAAGTTTAGTTTTGTACATTTAATTCTTTAAAGTGAGTTTTTTTCTTATTGCTACAGTAACATGTACTCCACCCACCCCCCCAAAAAAGAAACTTTAATACAGAGAACAAAATAAAAAGTACATGTAGTTCTACTCCCCAGCAATACCCACTATGAATATGAGTCTGTACTTTTATGGGCTCTACTTATTTTTTATGTATTCACATACATATTTATTTTATACACACACATACACACACATAACCCACTCCAAGAAACATGCGAGGAGCATGTTTTTACAAGTTAATATATTAAATTTATAGTGTCATTTTAATTATTAATTGCCTTATATTGCCCTTTGACTTTTTCTATTAAGGCCTTTATTTTTTAGTTTAAATGTTCTTCCATATAAAACATATATAGCATGTTAACATATATATATGCATAACAAAGTACTGCAACAATTTTAATTTATGATATTTTTACTGTCATATGAATTTTAAATTTTTATTCAGTGAAAAAGATAAAAAAAAATTTTTAGTATACTTTCAGTGTTAAACTTAGAAACATCTTTTTCACCCCAAGATTATTTAAGTATTGGTTTATATTTTTGCTAGTTCTTTTATGGTTTCATTTTTACATTTAACTCTTTAATCCTTTGGTAAATGCTTTAAGTACTTTGAAAGGCAAAACCACACAGTAAGGAAGTAACATCTGTAGGTAAGCCAAATAGCTATGACTTATATTTCACTGTCCCAAAATATTTCCCCAAATGCCCTTCCGAGGCCTAAAAGTCTAAGGTTAGAGAATCATTTTATCTTAGTTTTTAATATAACATTTGCTTAAAACAAGAAAGGGGCTTAGGCTGGCCTCCTGTTTCTTCCCCTGCCCTAAGGTGGTCAATGATATGTCCTCAGAGCTTGAGCTTCTGATCTTCCAAGTCAGATGCCATTGGGAATTGAAACAAAACAATATTTCTCCTTGAGTGAGTACTTAGATCTTAGAAATAAAACCATACTATGAAGATTCTATTTTAAAATTCTAAGCCAAGAAATCAGCTCTTTTTTTTATCTGCTCTATTTCCTAAGGGCAAAATTTATAAATGAGAAGAAATGGATAAGTGAAGGTTAACAATAGACAATGGGAAGAGCAACATTTTAATATCTAAAACCAGCCCATTACAGTTATTTTTATGATCATTTTGAGGAAGGATATTTCCACTTACTTAGGATGTGCAGCTATAGGATAATTACAGGCATGTATCTTTTTAAGAACTTTTGCCTTGAAAATAAATGGTAGACTGTAGTGATGGAAAGGAAGAAAACATGAGCTAGAATTAATGTCAAAACAGAGGACATGAATGTAATAATAGCAACAGAAATGAGAAATAAGTGGTCAGGTGGCTTTGTTATCTATGCCAGTCCTAGGAATTGTATCTTTTCTTGATGGCTTCACATTTTTGGTGCCTACCAATGTGACAGCATCCCTAGCCACAGACTTTCTGTCCTAGTTATGACTCTGAGATAGGGAAATGGGGGGACAGTTTGCACCTGAAAAGACTTTCCCAAGAGTCTTGTCTATCTAGTTTACTAATATAATCTGAATATGTAATAGAATGCTTGGCACGTAAGTGCTCAAATAACAACAATAATATTGATAAAAGCAACTGACATTTATATAATTCTTACTACACTTTATAAGACTTCTACATAATATTGATTCATTCATTCCTCATAATGACCTATGAGATAGGTATTGTTGACACCCTCATTTTTACAGATAAGGAAACATGTACAGAAGTTAGGTGACTTTCCCAAAGGTCTAATGGCTAATAAATAACTGGCAGAACCAAGATACAAACAAGCATTTGGGTTCAGAGTCCAGCTCTTAACTACTAAGCTACACCTTTTGTTTGTATATTGTTTGTGATGTTGAACGAATGAATGAAGCACACAAGTGCATTACCAAAATGAAAACATTGTTGGAGGGTTAGAAATTCAAGGTGATGGTTGAAAAAGATAGCAATGTATGTTGAGACAGAGAGGTTGGGTAAAGATATAGTAGTGAAATCATCAAGGTTGGGGATCAAGGTTAGGGGGAAGGCAAGAGAAAGAGAAGAGACATAGTTCAGGTCAGGTATTTCTGGAAGCAAAAGGAATATTCTGCCAAGTCCTTTTTTCCTTACCTTCTTGGTATGAGCTGCTAAGAGGTACACCTACTTCATCAAATTTTATTTTGCAAATTAAAACATCGGTAACATGGTTTGACCAAACTTCTCTCCTGGTTTGTTGCTGTATTTATGTGAGAAACCTTAGAAATATATAAACATTAAATTACATTGTATTTGAATATTAAATAAGTATTGTTTTAACTCTGTTACAAATAACACACCTTTGCATCATTTTTATCATAGTGACTAATTCAGTTTACTTAATTATTATTTTTTTGCAGACATCTGTTGGCATATCTCATATAAATTGATTTAGAATATTGCAGTTCTATTGACCATCAGTGACTTTTCTAATATTCAGACATTATCAGCAAAAATGATCTCTGCATCCTTGATCAGAATTAGATGATGCAGTTCTACTTTTCTGGGTATATTTATTACTGGTGTATGAATTACCAGTATTTCTGGCCTCTAGAAACTTTCTCTTTAACTTATTCAGCTAGCAAATTCTTATTGGGATGTGATTTAAGAACACAATATTTATCAGAAACAGAAAGAGAAACTTTAAATTTTTTTTAAAAAAGATTTTACTTATTTATTTGAGAGAGAGAGCTCGAGAGATTGAGAGAACAAGTGAGGGGAGGGGTAGAGGGAGAAGCAGACTCCCTGCAGAGCAGGGAGTCTAACATGGGACTCAATCCTAGGTTCCTGGGATCATGACCTGAACCAAAGGCAGACGCTTAACTGACTGAGCCAACCAGGCACCCAGAAGAGAAGCTTTAAAAGAGTTCATATCTTTGCTGAATCAATCCACTGAGGGTCTTTTTTTTTTTTAATTTTTTTTTTATCATGTTCAGTTAGCCAACATACAGTACATCATTAGTTTTTGATGTAGTGTTCGACAATTCATTAGTTGTGTATAACACCCAGTGCTCATCACAGCACGCACCCTCCTTAATACCCATTATCCAGGTACCATGTCCCCCCAGCCTCCTCCCTTCTGTAACCCTCAGTTTGTTTCTCAGAGTCCAGAGTCTCTCATAGTTTGTCTCCCTCTCTGATTTCTTCCCATTCAGTTTTCTCACTGAGGGTATTTTAAAAACTTAATCCAGTGCAAGTATCTTAAAAATTAAGGTAACTCAGAAAATTAACATAGCTCTAACTTAATACCAGATAGATATCTGAATATCACTGTTAGCCATTTGCTTTGTTTTCTTGCCAAAAATTATAATTTTTATGTTTTTCTAAGTTTGGATATAAATTATGTTCACAAATGACTTCTAGTGCTGATATATTCTGCCTCTCTATTTTGGAAATAATAGGATCCACAGTCTATCTAGAGATCTTTCAAAAAATTCTTTAAAATAATGGTATATTTTCAACTGATAACATTTCAGCTTTTTTTTTTTTAAAGATTTTATTTATTTATTTGAGAGAGAGAGAATGAGAGAGAGCACATGAGAGGGGGGAGGGTCAGAGGGAGAAGCAGACTCCCTGCCGAGCAGGGAGCCCGATGCGGGACTCGATCCAGGGACTCCAGGATCATGACCTGAGCCGAAGGCAGTCGCTTAACCAACTGAGCCACCCAGGCGCCCAACATTTCAGCATTTTTAACTTATTTTTCTTAGTATACTTTTAAGAGCTGTTAGAAGACTCAAATCTTACATACAAACATGACAAAATTACTCTCTGTTACACTATAATAAGATCATAAATTTCATACCATTTTTACTTTAATATTTTTACAATAAATTTAAATTCAGCTTGAAGAATATCAGACATGTTTTTCATTATAAAGGTAATTCATGCTTATGTTATAATGTTCAGATACTACAGAAAGATTGGATGTGAAAAATAAAAACAAATCCCTCTTTTCACCCACCTAAACTCCCAATACATAGAACTTTCTATGCTTATACATATATATCCCTTTTGGTAAATAAATGGCATCATCTCCATTATTAATTCAGGTGTTAACAAATGTGTCCCTTACAACCAATACTTACCAGTATTTTACTGAGTTAAGTGATGTTATAGAAAACTTTTTAGAAACCTGTGTGTGTGTGTTTTTTGTAGCTCCAGATTTATCAGCAAATAATTTGTTAATAAATCAACTGCCACCAAACCCAGAAAAAACAATCAACTAGCCCTTTGTCTGAATCACAGTTTTTCATATGAATATCTGTTGTTTAATTTTTAAAGTATATGATAGAACAACTATGACTTTTTTTCCATTTCTATAGTACAGGTTTTTAGCTTCTGAAGTAGACTTTTTCATATGTGATAACAGCATGAAAATGGTTTTGAACAAGGAAAAGATGGTTAAATATTTCTACATTAAAATTAGGAACTGTTGATCAAAAGACACAAAAAGTAAAAAGACAAGCCATTGAGAAATGGTATTTGCAACATATAATTGACAAAGGATTAATGTTTAGAATGAATAAATAACTCTTCCCTGTTCAGTTGAGGAAAAGACAAGCAACTCCAAAGGAAAATGAACAAGAGACTTGGAGAAGCACTTCATAAGAGGTTATCAGTATGACTGTTAAGCAATTAAAAAATTTCTCAACCTCATTGGTAATTGAAGAATTGCAAATTAAAACCACAGATAGATACTGCTAATAAACTTACCGTATTGGCTTAAATTTAAAGTCTGAGAATATCAAGTATTGACAAGGATATAGAATGGCTGGAATACTTACTGCTGGTGAAAGGATGAATTGGTAAAAACCAAATTAGAGAATAATTTGATATAATGATAAAGTAATGTGTATATTACATATAAATTTGACATTTATAAATATGTGTGTGTGTATATATCTCTATATACATATACATTAGAAACTCTTGGATATGTGAACCAAGAGAGTTGTGCAAAATCGTTGTTAGTAACACTAGGTAATAGCAAAAACTGGGAACATGCCAAATGTCCATCAATAACAGAATGGATGCTGTGCAGTACTTTTATATGATGTAATTATATATAGCAATAAAAATGCATGAATTACAGCTTCCTGCAATAACTTGGATGAATCTAAGGAATACAGTGTTGAACAAAATAAGTGTCAAAGAATACTTACTGTATTATTTCATTTACATAAGGTTTAGAATATTCAAAAGTAAACAATAGTTGATTAAGGAGGCAACCTTATGTGGTACCACCTAAAGAAAAGCAAGAAAATGAAATAGACAAAATTCAGGAAAGTGTTTACCTCAGAGGGGCAAAGGGGAGGGAAATGAGTTCAGGAAAAGGCACAAAGAACTACAATGGTAATGTTATTTTCTTAAACTGAAAGATGGTATGTAAATATTTGTTTTTGTGATTCTTTACATGTTATACACTTTGTAAATATTTCCTATCAATATTTAATGGAAATTTAAAAATAATTATATGAAACAATTTAAGTTAAAAAAAACAATTTAAATTAATACAGAAATTTAGCTTTTTAATATCATCTAAAAACCTGAAAATGATCCTTCTATAAAATGATATTTATTCCCCTCTTCTGGAATACTAGTTGCATTTCATGTAGAAATAATGCTCTAGAAAATGAATTATATAGATAACCCTTTATAGTATAAGGATGTGGCTATTTCCACTGTAAGAAATAGATCGAATAGACTTTATTTAACAAGTTAACTTTTTCTTTGACAGTATTCTTTCTTTTTCCTTTGACAGTATTCTTAAATGTTCTTTTATTTACTGAATTTTTTAAAAAATTTGAGCAATATTTATAAATTTATCATTAGCAGTCCCAAGCATGCTTTAAATAATTTTAAGAAAATATTTGAAAATTGCCATTCTTAAATACTGATAGTTTCCAAAGTAAATGCTATTATTGATACATTATTAGATTTTGCTGAGTAAAGCTGTTTCTGCACAAAAACATCTTGGCCACCTGCAACTGTTTGTCAGTGGACTTTGAGAACACTAGTAGTAATTGTAAACTTAGGAATGTGTGACAAGCTAACAGCCAGCTGTGCACATCCTGACTTCTTCCAGGTGTTAAAATAAATATGACCATTTGGTTCACTTATAACTCAACAAAAATATTTCATGATTCATTAGCTTAAAAATCCATTTATAATTTCTTTATTGGAGAGAGTAGATAATGTTATATTCATTTGAACTGAAAAAATACATACCCAGAAATATTTGTGGTATCATTACTTATTATTTTCAATGGTCCCTTCATAAAATGAAAAGAATTTTAATGTAACATTTGCATAGATTTTTTTTCACATTCTTTTCACACGAAAATACTACTGAGCCACTCCTGCCTATAGGCATCAAAAAGAATGAAAAAAAAAAGAATGCAAGTATGTTTTTTATTTAGTCAGAGCTCAACTTGCCTTGGCAGAACCCATTCCAAACTGATCTTATATTAATTTCTATCTTTGGTACATACTATATGTTTGATCATTAACTAATAATTACTATTTATTGAACACCTGCTGTTAGGTATTAGCTCAAGAGACCCAGGTGCCTAAATCTTGCTTTGGGTAAACTAACCATCCTTGTAAGGTTCCTGAGGAATAGTATACATATAAGAGACAACTGCGAGTGGAAAAATCCAAATCCATTTCATTATTAGATTATCTTGTATCTGAAACTCCAAATATAGAGCTAGAGTTCTCAGATAAACTGGAGTAGAATATATGTCTTAGTCAGCCACTTAAAATAAATGAATAAACTCAGGAAGAGCAAAGAGGTGGAGTGAGCTGAAAGAAAAAAAGAGCTGTAGAGTTCCCTTACCCCTCCCTGCCTCCCATCACACACACTTTTATTTCTAATCTGTTAATCCAGTGATTGCTAGGATCCAATCTTATGGTAAAGCAGAAGAGAGATGCTTTCCTTTGAAAGAGAAGATTCTTGCTTTTTCCAGAGATGAGGATACATTAGCATAATTGGACACTAACTAAGGCTTGTTAACTTTTGGCAGAGACTATGTTTTTAAAAAGAAATACACTGATGCAGACAGCTTTTGTTTTCTTGACTGAGACCTACCACGTGGCTAACCAGAGGGCATTAAGGTCAAGATATTAAGGTCCCTATCCCCACCTCTGTGTGGCTGCTTACTTGATATTCCCTACTATTTTTTATAAAAGTATAACAGGCCTACAGAGATGCCTATTTTGAAATCAGTAAGAGGCTATTGATGAACTCCAATTCCAAACTAGATCAAAAATTCATGCCTGTTCTATTTCCATTCCAAATAATGCCCAGCTTTGCACTCCAACCTACACCAAATTTTAGAAGTTGATGCTGGAGTTTGCCCAGTCTTTGGCCAGTACTGTGTTTGGCCAATACTTATAAATGCCCAAATTCTGACCCCTTTGGGTTTGAGGCAGTTTAATACATAAGACATAAGGGGGGGGGTGTTGTCCCCCAGAAATGCCCAAATTCTGCCTCTTTGGG
>NW_023270377.1:43312062-43420721 GCF_011800145.1 Mirounga leonina | reverse complement strand
GGGGGGGGTGTTGTCCCCCAGAAATGCCCAAATTCTGCCTCTTTGGGTTTGAGGCAGTTTAATACATAAGACATAAGGGGGGGGGGGTGTTGTCAAACTATGTTCCTAAATCCAACTACTTCTAATCAGGTCCTCCTACCAATTCCAGCCTTATAGAAGAGAAGGGAGGGAGAGACCCACACCCACCATCTTTCCACACATGCATAGCCCAGTGTTTGCTTTGGAATATGACTAATTAAATTAATGATTATTCCCTGGGAAATGTGGAGAGCCAGGCGAAAGAGGAGGGAGCTTGAGCATGTTCTCTACCCAAAGGACCATATCAACTGTGCCAGACACTACCATACATACTGGCTTCAGAGGTTAGGAGTATGTTTAGCATTAGTTTATTGGTCTTGGTGAAATTTAATTCAAGTGGAACTGTCTCTAGCATACTAGTCAAAGAACAGCTTGTTTGTTTGTTTGTTTGTTTTAATACTAAAAGATATGTCATTCTTTTCCAGGAAAAAATATATTTACTTTTATATAATGGTCTCTAAAGCTTATATATTCAGTAGGTCAGAATTCAATGGGTAGATTTCATCTACCTCATTATTCCAAGGTTTTTTGCTTTTTAAGGTGTTTATAAACAAAGTGTCAGGCTCAACTAGGACATATTTAAAACTATATTGTTGTATTTTGATAATGAATTTTCATACAAATGGATGAACATTAGTCTTTTCATAGAAAGTTTTATCAATCTAATATAAACAATGAAAACTGCTGAAAAACCTATTAAAATATATGAATGTGTTCAAGTTAGAAACACTAAAAGCAGGAATTAAAGATGCTACCTACTTTTTCATTTTCAAAATTATTATAAAGGAAGAAATGTAAGCAATACTAATATTACAAAAGAAAATACTAGCAGATACTATGAGTCCTCTCAAATGAAAAATAATCAACTGAAAAACTTTTAAATCTGACCAGATCCACGATACATATACACCTTAAACTGTTAACATTATTCACCTCTGAGAAGAGAAGAGAGATGTTAGCACTGGGGGATAAAGGTGGACATTTACTTTTTAATCAATGTACTTTGTTATGTATTTTGATATTGTTTGAACTTTTACAATGAGCATGTATTTGTCATTTTAAAAACGACTAAACTATACTATATTAACTAAACTAAACCATCTTAACTCTTTACATAAAAAGCCATTTAAAAAATTTCAAAAGAGCTCTATGTAAGATGCCTCACTATGTATATTGGATTTTTTTTTTTTAACAAAACCTGGACAACTATAGTACAGTGGTATAAACCCATTATACACTGTTTTGGAAATACCCCAGATGTCCTTCAGTGGGAGAATGGCTAAACAAACTTTGGTATATCCATAGAATACTACTCAGTAATAAAAAGGAATTATTAATACATGCAACAACTTCATTAAATCTCCAAGGAATTACCCTGAGGGGAGTGGGGGGAAATAGTCCCAAAATGTTACATACTGTTCGATTTCATTTATAGAACTCTTTCAAAAGACAAAATCTTAGAAATGGAGAACAGATTTTTTTTTTTTTTAAGATTTTATTTATTTATTTGACAGAGAGAGACACAGCAAGAGGGAACACAAGCAGAGAGAGTGGGAGAGGAAGAAGCAGGCTTCCTGCCGAGCAGGGAGCCTGATGTGTGGGGCTCGATCCCAGGACCCTGGGATCATTGACCTGAGCCGAAGGCAGACACTTAACGACTGAGCCACCCAGGCGCCCCAAGAACAGATTATTGATCACTAGGAGTTAGAGATGAGAGGAGTGAGGTGGGAGTGGTTATAAAAGAACAACACAAAGGATTCTTATAAAGAAACTATTCTGTATCTTAACTGTGGTGGTGAACACACAAACTTATACATGTGATAGAATTGTGTAGAAATAAATACACAAATAAGTACAAGTAAAACTGGGGAAATCCGAGTAAGATTGGTGGATTGTATCAATGTCTATATACTGGTTTTGATATCAAACTATAATTTTGCGAGATGTTGCCATTAGTGGAAACTGGGTAAAGGTACATGGGATCTTGCTGAGTTATTTGTTAAGATTTCACATGAATCTATAATAGTCTTAAAAATTTCTATTACAACAATGGATAGTTAAGAATTTCACAGAAATTATAAAAAATACCACAGATTAGATAGCTCAGATAATCCCATGGAAAATAAGTAAAGGGAATCTGCAGGTAGACTGGTAAGAACAGCTAGGCATTTACCAATTTCAGTTTCCCTTTCTTGCTTAATAATGGAAGCACCAGAGTCATGACTTTTCAACTACTCTATATTTTCCAGTCCCCCTTATGGTTAGTGTGACTTATTGCCTAATTTCTTACCTATTTATATAGGTTATATACTGTCATCACCAGGTATTCTTTTGCAGCTTGCCTTTTTGCTCAATGATTTGTGTTTACATATACTTTCAGCTGGGTACCTTAAGAAATAAACAGGCGACCTCTATTTTCTTTCCAACTTCCTGTAAACCGGAGCAAGAATATGCCTATAACATGATTTTGACCATGGGATGGCAGGAAAACTAGATGGAAGGAACCTGGGTTCCTGAATAACAGTGTGGGGTGGGAGCCCACTTATCAACCTGGAATAGGCAGCCCAGATTGTTACCTATCATATTGAACTACTGAGTGTTTAGTTTTCCTGTTGCAAAACTAGTACTTCCCTGAACTGATAATATACCTAGATAGATCAGAGTGTAACATCAGAAAAACAAAAACAAAGACAAACTTTTATTTTTTATTATTATTATTTTTTTAATACCTCTTATAGGAGAACTTTATTTTCAAGGACAACTTGTTATATTCCAAATATGCAGTAGAGCATTAGGGCTTAGATGACAGGGAAGAAGATTACAAAATCGTTTATATATGATTCCTGAAAAGCTTTGGTCAATATATATTGTCTTACTTTTATATATTAGTGGTAATACAAATCTACACATAGATTGTTTTAATTTAATTTTATTATGTTATGTTAATCACCATACATTACATCATTAGTTTTTGATGTAGTGTTCCATGATTCATTGTTTGCGTATAACACCCAGTGCTCCTTTTAAAGGAGCTACTGTTATTAACAGAAACAGACTTTGGAGTGGTATCTCTAATGGGCTAAAAGAGAATAGCCACCATTCTGAATTCTATACCTGATTTAAAGGTGTAGATTCTTCAAAAACAAGAGTGAAAATAGAAAATTATCACTATAGAATAGAGAATAATCTCTATTCTAATGAGCAGAACTTGACTGAAAGAAATTCTCATGGATGTACTTTATTCAGAGGTGAAGTGATCCCAGATAAAAGGTTTGAGATATAAGAACAAAGAGAGCATTGTCTAAAAAAGTAATGACATTTAATGATAAAAAAGATAAAATATTGGAGAGCAACAGATTATATATATCAAAAGAAGGGCGATGTTCCTGTGTAGTTCAGGAAGAGAATAAAAGATATTCATATAAAACTTGTATAAGTTTGCACCAAATACTAGATAATACCAGGTCATCTGATACAATGGTAATACCAGGGTTATCGCCAAAACAATACGAACAGTATACTAGTTGAGGGAGAAAAATAAAATGATAAAAGAACACTTAGTCAATCCAAAAGTAGATAAGAAAGGAAAGAAACAGAATTACAAAGCAGATGGGACAAGAGCAAAAATAAGATGGTAAATACAGTTTTTCAGTAACTATGATAAATGTGAACAGACTAAATGCTGTAGTTAAATATTTTTAACTAGTTAACAAAGGTTGACTGGATTAGACAAAATACAGCTATGCACTATGTACAATAAGCATATCTAAAACAAAAGGGTACAGAAAGTTTAAGAGTAGAAGAATGAAAAAGAAAAAATTATGACATACAGAGACCCCCTCCAAAAGCTGGTTTTGATATATTAATAGACTTTAAGGCAAAAGCATTGCTAGAATTAGGTTTCTATATAATGTCTAATAGTTCACTTCACCAGTTCAGTTTCTTTTATTTACTCTAAATTTCATCTTTTAAGAAAAAGTTTATTATACAAATATTATGTTATTATAGAAAAATTTAGAAATATTCACACAAATTTTTTTATGTTATCCAAACATGTGTAGGGTCAAATAGTATAAACATATTTAAGGCTTTTGAAACATATTACATGTGTGTCATATACAAATACAAATGCAAAAGTATCATAAAAACATTATCAGTTTATATTTTTACTTTCTTGCCCACATCCTCTCTGCCATCATTAGAAATGGCTAAATTTCATTGAATTAAGGTTATAGACATTTTGACCTAAGTTTTAGGTACTCATTTTTGTTAGACTTACATATGTGGTAAGGTTTTTTTTAATTGCTAAAAAAATTTAAGAACTATTTCAGAATTACAAAAAAAGATTCAGGAAACCTGAAGAATAACATAATGAACACCTACATATCTCCTACCCAGCTTAAGACTTACAAAACATTGTTAACAGGGTTAAAACTGTATGTAACATTCCTGGATTATATCCTCTTCCACTATTCCTCCAAAGATTATTATATTTAATATTTATCATTCCCATATTTTTTAGAATACTTTCATTAAATATGTATCTCTTAAGCAATATGGTATTGGTTTGCATGTTTTGAAACAATGTAAATTTTATCACCAGGTATTCTTTTGTAGCTTGCCTTTTTGCTCAATGATGTGTTTATGCAATATATTTGTATTGAAACACATACATATTTCATTCGTTTTCACTGCTGAGTAATATTCCATTGCATTAATATACTCCCTCAATTTACTCATTTATTCTGTTAATGGCCATTTAGGTTACCCAAAATGTTGTTATTTTAAACAATAGTGCTATGAATATTTTTCCACATTTGCCATTATGCAAGAGTTATGCCCTTATGCAGAGTTCCTTTGAATGATGTGCTTATGAGTGGAAATACTGGTCATAGGATATGCATATTTTCATAGGATATTTCCAAATTGCTCTCCAAAGTATTTGTGCCAATTTATATTCATCAGCATATAAAAGTTTATTTCAGCACATCCCTACTAATACTTAGTATTGTCAGATATTTAAAATTTTATAATTATAGGGGCGCCTTGGTGGTTCAGTCGTTAAGTGTCTGCCTTCGGCTCAGGTCATGATCCCAGAGTCCTGGGATCGAGCCCCGCATCGGGCTCCCTGTTCGGCGGGAAGCCTGCTTCTCCCTCTCTCTCTCCCCCTGCTTGTGTTCCCTCTCTGGCTGTGTCTTTCTCTGTCAAATAAATAAAATCTTAAAAAAAAAAAGTTAAAAATTTTATAATTATAGCAAGCATGAAAGTATATCTTTCTGTGGCTCTAATTTGCATTTTCTTGATAACTCATGAGGTTGATCATCTTTTTTTAAAAAGATTTATTTATTTATTTAGAGAGAGCAACAGAGAGTAGAGGGTTGGGGAAAGGGCAGAGGGAGAGGGAGAGAGAGAATCTTGAGCAGACTCCCCACTTAGTGCAGAGTCTGATGTGGGGCTCGTTCTCATGACCTGGGCCAAAATCAGCAGTCAGATGCTTAACCAACTGAGATACCCAGGTGCCCTGAGGTTGATCATCTTTATTTTTTTTTAGGTTGGTCATCTTTTTATATATTTATTGGCCATTTGGCTTTCTTCCTTCATGAATTGCCTTGCATTCCACTTTAGTTTGTAGTCTTCAACAGTAGACTAAGTGGCTAGGTCAAATTTATTTATTTAATTCTTCTATATGTCAGTCATTGTGCTACATGTCAAATATATAATGGTAAATAAGATAGACCACTGTCCTTGTCCTAATGTAGGGATACAAAGTTATTTTTCCCCCTTTTTCAGCTTCCAGTATTGAGATATAATTGAATGTTTTTCTCTGGGCTAACTCAGTTTGATAACCATCAACTTTCATGCAAATATCTACTCTCAGCTGGAGATATCCAGAGGGCTTTTATAGATTAAAGTCATCTCAGACTGATATTTAATATCAAATATTGAATGCTGTATTAAAAATGATGTTTGTCTAAAATGATTTGATTTGCTGGCATCCAAGGAGATAGGCATTTGGACACTCAAGTCTGGACTCAGAAGAGAAATCCAAGCTATAAACTTAATTTTGGTAGTCATTTGTTTATAGATGGTATTTAAACCATTGAGACAGGATGAAGTCATTGGAATGAGTGCAGGTAGAAAATAAAAGAGGCTTTGGAGTGGACCTTGGGGCATTCTGACATTCCAAAGTTGTGGAGGTATGGAAGAATCTCAAAAGAGATGGAGTAATATCCAGGAACCTAAGGGGAAAAAGGAGCATGTGGGATTCTGCAAGCCTAACAAAGGCAATGTTTTAAAGAGGACAGAGTGGGGCTCCTGGGTGGCTCAGATGGTTAAGCATCTGCCTTCCGCTCAGGTCATGACCCCAGGGTCCTGGGATCAAGCCCCACATTGGGCTCCTGGCTCAATGAGGAGCCTGCTTCTCCCTCTCCCTCTGCCTCTCTCCCTGCTCATGCTTTCTCTCTCTCTCTGTATCTCTGTGTCTCAAATGAATAAATAAAATCTTAAAAATTTAAAGAGGACAGAGTGATGAAATATCAACTACTGCTGATATTTCAAATAAGATGACATCTGAAGATTAATAAAAGTATAGAAAAAATCATGGCTGAGGTAAATACTGTGTGGGGTGGCATATAGGATTGTGTAAGCATATAGGAGGAGAATTTGGATCAATGACTTCCCTAAAAACATTATAACTACTGAAATGTAAAGAAAGGACAATTGAACTGAGATGTGAAGAAAGAGTGGAATAAACTAGTTGAAATGAGAAGAGTCTTCAATATGAAGGAAACAACAGGTATAAATGCTTTGCAGGTGGAATGAAGAGAAAATAAGCCAGTGTAACTGAATTAAAGAGAAATAAAAAGGGAAATGGTATGAGACTCGAGAGCTGGGCAGGTCTAGGACCATGCACAGCCTTTAGGCCATGTAATGGTTTTGCTCTTAATCTATCCTAGTAGTAATGGGAAGCTAATGTTTTTGGTGAGAAGTCCAATGCCATTTGTATTTCTGATCTTTTGCATATTACTTGTTTCTCTAAGGAATCTCTTAAGACTTTCTCTGTATTTCCAGTTTTCTAAAATTTTATGATAATGTGCCTTGTTCTGGATTTCTTCTTTCATTTTAGTGGGTATTCATTGGGTAATTTCAGGCTTGAGATTAGTTTTGGGAAATTTTCTTGTAGTATTCCTTTGATACTTTCTTCCCAATTTAATTTCTCCTCTTTTTCTGAAACTTCTTTAAGATGATTGACCACCCAAAAGGATTCTTTCATTGTCTAATTTTTTTCTCTCCTGTCTAAATTTTTTCTCTCCCAGGCACCCCAGTAGAGTGCTTTTAATGAGGAGGTTTAGGTTTAGTTTCTCAATCTCAGTCTCACTCTCTCTTTCTCTCCCCCCCTGTAGAGATTGTCTCATAGGCAATTGTCACATTATTCCAGTATTATCCTTTGCCCATTGAATTGCTTTTTTTTTCTAAAGATTTTATTTATTTATTTGACAGAGAGATAGAGAGAGAGCACAGATAGTCAGAGTGGCAGGAAGAGGGAGAGGGAGAAGCAGGCTCTCCGCTGAGCAGTGAGCCCAATGCAGGGTTCGATCCCAAGGCCCTGGGACCATGACCTGAGCTAAAGGCAGACGTTTACTGACTGAGCCACTCAGGTGCCCCTGTTGAATTGCTTTTCACCTTTCACTTGCTATACAATTCTGGGTTACAGGGTTTTGTTTTGTTTTTGTTTTTTTTCTTTTAGCACTTAAAAAATGTTGGACCACTTTTTTAAAAAATTGTGTTGAAAATCACATAACATGTGATTTACCCTCCTAACAAACGTTTAAATATAGGGGTGCCTGTGTGGCTCAGTTAGTTAAGCTTCTGGCTTTGCCTCAGATCATGATCCCAGAGTCCTGAAATCAAGCCCCGAGTCAGGCTCCCTGCTCAGCGGGGAGCCTGCTTCTCCCTCTGCCTTCGCTGCTCCCCCTGCTTAGGCTCTCTGCCTCTCAAATAAATTGATAAAATCTTAAAAAAAAAAAACTTTTAAGTATAAAGTATTATTTACCATTACAACAATGTTGTAGAGCAGATTTCTAGAACTTTTTCATCTTGCATAACTGCCACTTTATATCTTTGAACAGGAGCTCTCCATTTACTCCTCCCCCCAGCCCCTGGCAACCGCCATCCCATTTTGTGCTTTGATTAACTTGACTACTTTAGAAACCTCATATAAGTAAAATCATGCAGTATTTGTCCTTCTGTGATTTGATTACTTTACTCAGCATAATGTCTTCAAGTTTCATCCATGCTATAGCTATTACAGAATTTTGTTCTTTTTATGGCTGAATAATACTCCTTTGTGTGTATATACCACATTTTCTTTATTTATTTGTGATGGGTATTTGTTTTTTTCCACCTCTTGGCTATTATGAACAATGCTACAATGAACATGGAAGTACAGATATCTCTTTGAGATTCTGATTTAAATTCTTTTGGATAAATAACCTAGAAGCAGGACTGCTGGATCGTATGGTAGTTTTGTTTTTGTTTTGTTTTGTTTTCGAGGAATCACCATACTGTTCTACATAGCAGCTGCACCATTTTACATTCTCAGCAACAGTATAAAAGAATTTTCTGTTTCTCAACATTCTCACCAATAATTATTATTTTTTTAATGTTTTTTTAAAAAAATGGTCATCTTAATAGGTGGGAAGTGATCTCATTGTGATTTTTATTTATTTCCATTTCCCTGATGATTAGTGAGGTTGAGTGCCTTTTCTCTCCTCTTTCTAATCCTTTTCCCGCTCTCTAATTTGGGAGAGGGCGAGATGCTGCTCTTTGCTCTTTTGCTTAGTACAGGGTAGGAATTATCAACAAGGTTCCATCCCCAGTGTCTGGTACGGAGGGAAAGGCGCACTGCACCTTTCATGATATTTACCTGCACTTGGGAGGGTATACTAAAAGAATTCTATTCTGCAGAGCCACCCTCTTCCCAGTCCTTTGAGTGGGGTTTTCCTTGGGGCTTTTGGGGAGTTTTTGTTTGTTTTGTTTTTGTCTGTGCCCATTGCATATATAGGAGACAAACAAAACAGCATACACAGGTCATTTCTCAATTTCCGTGGTCCCTAGCTAGTCTGTCTGTCTTTTCCCCACCTTTCTGAGTTGTCTGATAATTACCATATATATTTTGTCCATGCAGTTTTCATTGTAATCAGCAAGAGAAATGGGGTTGAATATGCTTACTCCATCTTGCCCAGAACTGAGTTTTTTTTAAGATTTAAATGTTATTTCTTTAGAGTTTTCTTCTGCCCCCAGCATTCTCTTAGTCTCCTCTTAATTTGATTTCTTCTTTTTACTGTATTTTCATATATCAGAGGCTAAAATTCATTATTCATATTTAATAGTGAGGCACTAAAAGTCTGGTTTACAGACCCTCATTCTTCTATGTAGGTCTTGAATGACCAGCAGTTTTTACAATAGGGCAACTCTGGCTACCTGTCTTTTTTAATTGGCTACCACTATTAAAGTATATAACTTCCAGACATGTTAAAAAAACATAACTCATACAAATAAGAATGAACAAGTATCAAAGATTGTATTTTCTCAGTAAAATGATATGACTAATTCAAAGGGAGTTGAGAAGCTAGCATATGTATATGCTAATATATATTTATCTTTAACCAGTTGCAGAAGAGGAAGTCAAAGTGACACTCCCTGGATGGCCTTGCAAGTGTACATTCATTCTGTGACCTGCCTATGGGGGCCATGTGGAAAGGAGCTGACATGGACCAATGGATGATGACTACAAGGAAAGGGGGACCTCAGTCATATAACCCCAAGGAACCAAATTCTGCCAACAAAAAGAATGAGCTTGGAAGAGGATTTTTCCCAAGGCGTCCTGATCAGAACATAATCTAACTGACAGCTTGATATCAGCCTTATGATACTCTTAGCAGAGAACCCCACCTAGCTTTGCAAGACTTCTGACATACAGAACTGTAAGCTAACAAGTAAGTGTTGTTTTAAGCTGCTAAGCTCCTGGTAATTTATTATGCAGCCAAAAAAAATTATACAATGACAAAAATGGGTGTATATAAATCGGTAAACATGTCAGTCAGTCTAAATAAACATCCATATAAAAATAACAATATCTATTTTGAGTGGTCTCCAAAAAAGACAAAAATAAAATTTTGAGCAAAATCATATAAATTGAAAGGGGTTGACCATAGTTAAAGTATTCTAAGATACTTATATTTGGGGGCAGGAATTTGTAGGTGTGGTGTCCCTCCTAAAGTTAGATTTAGGATCTGATCTCCCCACCTTCCTGAACAAATACCCATTCAATCAGTTCCTTACATCCTATGCGACTAGGTGGCCATATGTCAAGTTCTGACCAATATAATGTGAGTTGGAGTCATGCGTGCACCTTTCGCCTTATTTGCTTAAAAGAAAATCGCTTGTCCTAGACTTCTGGTTCCCCTTTTTGATGTTTGGAACATGGACAATATAGAGACCTAGCTTTGACCACACAAATGCAGACTGTAGGGTGTACTGAACAGTAAAATGGAATCGTCTGTGTCCCTGAATGACTAAGAGCAGAGCCATACTACTAACCTGACTATATCTTAGGACCATTACTTGAAGTAGAAATTCACATTATTTAACTCTGTATTTTAAGAGTTCTTTCTTAGAGTAACTTAACCTTAAGCTGACTAAATCAGTCCCTGAAACAAATGCAACAATCACAGAAACCTAAAATATGGGGCACTTGGCTTAGCAAAATTTAGGGCTTAGCACTGAGGAAGTGGATCTGGTGTTTGGGGTACAGAAGCAGTTGGCCTTTTCCAGCTTGTGAGGCTCAAATTTCTGGATTCTCTATCCTCTTCCTTCTCTGCTTGCAAACTGGCATATTTTTGCCTTAGCTCATCCTTCTCTTATAACACCTTGCTAAGAGCAGCATGAGCAGCCAACACATATTCCTTGCTGCTCTTACAATGAATTATAAGAAACAGCATGAGAAAAAACTACAACTGAAACATTTCCCTAAAGCTTCCTCAAAGAAAGAAATGCAGCCCTTTGACAAAGATCGGATTAAGCATGTTGCCTTCCAACCTAAACCTATGGTTGAGATAGCCTCACAGAATAAGTGGAAAGCTGTTTCTTCTCTTTTGTTTTCTGAAAGAGTTTATAAAGAATTAATATTATTTCTTTAATATTTGATAGATTTCACCAGTGAATTCATCTGAGCCTGAGCTTTTCTTTATAGGAAATTTTTAAATAATTAATTCAATCTCTTTCCCTATTCTATTCAGGTTTTTCTGCCTTTTTTTAGTTAATTTTTATCATTTGTATCTTTTTAGGAATGTTTCCATTTCGTAAAAGTTATCTAATTCATTCGTATAAAGTCATTTATGATGTTCCTTTATTTAATTTCTTTAATTTCTGCAGTATCAGAATTGATGTGCCCTCTTTTATTCCTAATTCTGATAATTTATGTCTTCTCTTTATTTTCTTGGTCAGTATACCTGTAAACACTGCTTTAGTTTCTTCCAGTAATTTTGGTATATTGTGTTTTTGTTTTCATTCCATTCATATTTTCTAATTTACCTTGTGATTTCTACTTTGACTTCTGGGTTATTATGAAATGTGCTTAACTTTCAAATATTTCAGGATTTCAAAGATTTCTTTCTTTGTTAATTTTAAATTGAATTCTTTTGTGGTTAGAGAGCATAACTTTGGGTGAAAAGATATATTTTTATAGTCTTTTACATTAGTGCACAAATTTACCATTTATAGTGCTCATCACTTCTTTCTATGGATTTTAGTTACTTTCCTTGAGCCTGGTGTTTTTGTTTTGTTTTGGTTTGGTTTTGGTAAGGCAAGTGTACTGGCAATGATTTCTCTCATTATTCGTTTATCTGGAAATGATTTTATTTGATCTGATTTGATTTGATTTGGTTTTTCCCTGCATCTGACTAGTTGATTTTCTTTTTTGACACAGTAGGGAATAGGTATCTGAGAAAGTACAGATTTGAACTCAGTGTACTGTCCATTTGGGGACTGTGGCCTCTCACAGTCCTCCTTCCATGACTGAAACATTCTTAGTTTGTTATTATTTTAGGGTCAGGCAGAGATTTTGACAAGTCTAACTTTGTTCTTGGACATCTGAGGTAATGTGGACTCTTATGAGAGCCTGTGAAACCAGACCACTTGTAAGAATTTGAGGTTGCCTGCAATAGGAATTGTCCTTAACATAGGCAATAAAAGGACATTTATGGTGATATATTTATTTGCTCACAGAATCAAAGTAAGAGTTAAGTATCTAGACTTCTTAGAAGTACAGGAATTCACCTTTAGAGATACTAGAAATCAGATATCTTGGGCCATCTCTTAATATCCTTAGGATATCAATGGTCATACCACTGGATAACTCAGTTACAACCACCTTTGGCCTTTGCACCCCAAACCTAATGATTATACTTCCCAGGAAAGATTGGCTAACGGGTAACGTGACCACCTTTGTGGTAAGAATCCTGTGATTGACAGTTCCACTAACCATATGAAGTAAATAATTTCGATAAATAAAAATTTTGCTATTACCAAAAGAGGGAGAAGGGACACTGGACAGACAACCAAGCTAGCTATCCTCTAACCTTACCATGTCAGGCTCTTCCTCATACCACAGGTGACCTGACCAAAAAGTTTGTTATTTTTGCCTGCCCAGAATTTATTTCCTTTTATGGTAGTTGTACACTATTATTCCTTAGATATCCCTTTCTATATCCATATTGTGTGACTGGAGATCCAGGCATGTGTATGTGACCCCAGCCAGGACAATTCAAAATGAGAAGTTTCAATTCTATTTTTCTTGGAACTGTTGTGAGAAAGGTATTCTTTTTCTTCTGGAGATTTACCTTCATTTATGAGGAATAGTTCTGTCAAATATAGAATTATTGTCTTATTTTTTCTTTCAGCACTTGGAATGTGTCATTCTACTGCCTTCTGATTTCCATTGTTTTTTTTTTTAAGATTTTTTATTTATTCATTTGAGAGAGAATGAGATAGAGAGCATGAGAGGGGGGGAGGGTCAGAGGGAGAAGCAGACTCCCTGCTGAGCAGGGAGCCCGATGTGGGACTCGATCCCGGGACTCCAGGATCATGACCTGAGCCGAAGGCAGTCGCTTAACCAATTGAGCCACCCAGGCGCCCCTGATTTCCATTGTTTTTTGATGAAAAGTCAACTATTAATTTTATTGATGCTACTTTATATATGAGTTGTTTTCTTCATGTTGATTTCAAGATTTCTCTTAACCTTTCAACATTTTTTTTTAAAGATTTTATTTATTTATTTGACAGAGAGATAGAGAGAGAGAACAAGTAGGCAGAGAGGCAGGCAGAGGGAGAGGGAGAAGCAGGCTCCCCGCCAAGCAGGGAGCCCGATGCGGGGCTCGATCCCAGGACCCTGGGATCATGACCTGAGCCGAAGGCAGCTGCTTAACCAACTGAGGCACCCCACCTTTCAACATTTTAACTATGAAATATCTACTTATGGAAATTTTTGTATTTATCTTACTTGGAGTTTATTGGGCTTTTTGGATCTATAGATTTTTTTTCTTCAAATTCAGGAATTTTTAGCCATTATTTCTTCTAATATTTTTCTGCCCTTTTGTCCTCTTACTTTTTTGGGGGGGTACTCCCATTACATGTGTGCTGGTACAGTTGATGTTGTTCCACAGGTCTCTGAGGGTCCATTAATTTTTCTTCAATCCTTACTCTTTTTGTTCTCCAGATTGTATAATTTATAATTGCTCTATCATCACTTCTCTGATTCTTTCTTCTGCCATGTCAAACATGCTGGTAAACCTAGTCTATAGTGAATTTTACTTTATTTATTATAATTTTCAACTCCAGATTTTCTATTTGTTTCTTCATCTTTTAATAATTTCTACATCCTTATTGAAAATCTCTATCTGTTGATTCTTTGTTGTCATACTTTAATTCTTTGTACATGGTTTCCTTTAGTTCTTTGAACATATTTGTAGTAGCTGCTTTAAAATCTTTGCTATATAACAACATCTGGAGCATCTGAAGACACTCAGACACAGTTTCTATTGACCTTTTTTTCTAAATATGGATCTCACTTTCCTGTTTCTTCACATATCCCATAATTTTTTGTTGGGAACTGGACATTTTGGATAGTATACTGTAGCATTTTGAATGCTTAATCTCTCCCTTCCCCCCACCCCTCAGTCCCACAAAGTTGTTGTGCTGGGTTTTTGTTTGTTCATTTGTTTAGTTACTTGCCTGGGCTTATTCTGTGAAATCTCCCCTGTGGAGTGTTACCACTCCACACTTGGCTTTCTAGGAGCTGCCTTTCATCTACATAGTTTAGTAGTTTGCCATTGATTGACAAAGATTGTGTTCAAATACCTTGAGCCAATAAAGCTCTGTGATCTACAGATAGATCTATATGTAGGCAGGAGAGCACATTCAGGACATTTTCTTGTCTGGCTCAGGTTTTACTTTCAATGGGGTCCTTTTGAGTCTCCTGTCTTCCATATGAGTGAATTCTTAGGAGTATGTGAATAGCTTGGGACCATTCCTTATCCACTGTGTGTGTGTGTGTGTGTGTATACACACACACATCCTCAGTCAGTAATATGCTTGCCCCAACCAGGACTGCAACCTTGGGGAAGTAGAGTCAAGCTATTGGCCCTCTCCAGCTGGCCAACCTTTGGGAAGTCACTTCCATCAGCAGTGCCACTTGGCATGGGTCTTATCCACCATTCCAAATCAAGTGAGCCCCTTTTGAAAGTAGCAGAGAAGCTGCCAATCCTCACAGCTTGCCCCACCTGGCAGAACCTCCACATAGACCAAGGCAGATATTGTCGGAGCAGCCTACACTATAGGAGCAGCAGAACTCCACACATTCCTACTGTTCTTACCTGATGTTATGTTCAGCAGTACTGCAAGCATTAAAATGCTTCTCAGACTGTTTATGGCTTTGTTTGATTTCCAGAGTGCTGAAATGGTTATTTTTGTGAATTTGCCCCATGTATAATTACTCTTTGGAAGAATGTTTGCCGAGCACATCACTATGCAATAGCCAGAAACTCTGCTCTCTGCTTGTATCTAGACCTTCTTTTCTCTTCATCTCTATTTTTCTTATCCTGTTGAATTTTTATTTCCCTCTCATTATTTTCTCTTTAGTGTGGGGAACCACTGTAGAAATCAGTCCTAGTGGCTCAGTTTTATGAATTCATGGGGGCTAGTCAGCTTCAGTCCTTATTTTGGACCCCTTGTACTCAACCACCTTTGGATTGCATATCTGCTTTTCTCAAGTTGACTCAGTGCTTTCCATTGAATACCTACTGTTTACTTTGGTTATCAGGGCCATCTGATGGTTTATTTTTTCCTCCATCTTTACTTTCACAGATGCCAAATTCTTACATGTCTTAAGGTCTGTCCTTGCCTGTTCAGTATTTGGGTTTTCTGGGAATACTTTGTCTCCCAGTTTTCTTATAAATGTCCATAGGATTTTTTTTTTAATTTAGTTGCTCTTTCTGTTTTTATGTGAGGATTCAGAAATATTCACACTATGCTATCAGTTCTACTTTGCTGTCAATGTCCTAGAATACTGGGTCTTTTATGTTTTTAAGTTTTCTAGTTCTTTTTTCCTAAAAAGTATTTAATGTTTCTTGTTATTTTTTCCTTGTTAGTTTTATTCCTAGATAAATTATAGTTTATATTGCAATTAAAGCAGAAAAACTATTTTTCTCATTACATTTTTTTATAGGAACTGTATTGACTTCTGCAGGTTGCTCTTGCATCTGGATTCCTTACTGACCTCTTTTTAGTTTATAATTTTTAAAAGTTTATTTTGGCTATTCTAGGAAGACTACTATCTATTTATGTAAATAATGATATTTTTCTTCCACCTTTTCTAATTTAAACTTCATGAATATCCTTCCATCAGTGCTTATAGAGCTAATTCTTTTTTTTGGTTACTATTTGCATACTATTTACTTACCTCATTCTACCATAATTTATTTAAACAGTTTCTTTTTTGACATTTAGATAATTTCCAATTTTTTTCTGTTATAAACAATAAATCCTTTGGGATTTATATAAATATTTCCATAGCTTAAATTCTTTAAAATAGAAATACTGGGGGGCGCCTGGGTGGCTCAGTTGGTTAAGCGACTGCCTTCGCTCAGGTCATGATCCTGGAGTCCCGGGATTGAGTCCCGCCTCGGGCTCCCTGCTCGGCAGGGAGTCTGCTTCTCCCTCTGACCCTCCTCCCTCTCATGCTCTCTGTCTCTCATTCTCTCTCTCAAAATAAATAGATAAAAAAAATAAATATATATATAAATGAAATACTGGGGCAAGTTACATATCCACTTAAAATTGTCCTCCAAATTACTAGTAGTAATTATAATACATTTTAATTGACTTTCTTTCATTACCCAATCTATTCTGTCACAAAATCTTAACTATAACTTTACAATTTCAAGAATCTGATCACTTCTCACAGTTGTCACTGATTTAACCTGTTCCAAGATGTCATCAACTGGAGGTGGGAGGAGGGCATGGATTATTGCAACAACATAACCAATCTCTGGGTTTCCATTCTTGTTGAAGAATTGATTCTCGGTGTATTAATACATTCAACTTAGCCAATGTGAGTATATGAAAATGTAAGTCAGATAATGTCAGTATTCTGCTCAAAATCCTCCCCTGGTTTTAATCTATACAGAATAAAAGTCAAAATTTTTACAGTGACTCATAAGGCCTTTTATGCTGTGCTCCTTTTTATCTCTTACCTTATCACTTAATACTATTCCCCAGCAGATCTATTTCAAAAGTACCCCTTCCTTCCTGTTAAGTACTAATATTCTCCTTATTTTGTGTCAAGAAATATCTTTTCTAAAAAAAAAAGGAAGAAAGAAATATCTTTTCTTTTAAAACATATTGTTTCTTGTTTATTTTGTTTATTGGTCCTTTTATTTCGAGAGCAACAAACACCTGTTTTTCACACCTCTACCCTAGATAATCATCTAATTTCCAGTTATATCATATGATTATAATCATTTTACCATGGGCTGTAGGGCACTTGTGCCCTACCAGGCCACCTTGCAAAGGAAGGAATCAGCAAAGAAACAGCAGCAAAAGCAGCAGATACACAAGGAGCACGTTGAGGAGGAAGGGGTGGGGGTGGGGTGGGGAGGAGGACATTCTACTATAAACTTTTGAGTGTGTATATATACCCTTCTGGGAGGGAGAAGCACCAAGATCTTTACTGGATATTTTAGTGGGCTCAAGGGACAGTGCGGTACAGTCAGTTGCTTAAGGCCTTAGGTCTACCACTGTGGGAGTAATCTCACCACCTTCTCCTCAGCCTCCTTCCACTTCATCTCTGCCACAGTCATGTTCCACTACTGCCACAGGACTTCTACTTATCCCAGATGCTGGTACCTACAGAGTCCTGCCACAACCTTTATATTTTGCCATTGTAGGGCAGACAAAGTTTTCCCAGCAGCGTGTTCCCTGTTAGTCTCATGGTTTTCCCTTTTCTCTCTCCCTAAATTAGGAGAGAAGGCCCTGGGATTTAGAGTCTGCCTTTTTTATTCTCAAAAGGCAATGCTGTTTTCTTATGGAAATGAATGGCAAGCTTCCTTGAGGTGTCCTCCTTTAGTTTAGAACTCCATTTAAATATTTTCAGCATTTGTAGCATTTGGCATACTTTCCTTAGCTTTAAACACTAACTCAACTTTTCCTTATTTTTACATTTTTCTTGGCCAATTTAGTTGGGATTGGGAAGAAGGGAGGCAGATACTGTTTCTAATCTGAATTTTTGTCCTTTCCCCTTTTCTTTATAATATTCAATATATTATACTGGTGCTCAATACATAAGTTTCTATTATCATCCAGTGGAGGTGCAAATGAGCACTAAAAGTACCTAAAGATGGCCATTTAAACATTCTAATGTGTCTAATGAGAAAAACATAGCCCTAAATATATAATATTTTATGTTCTTATCACTTATTCACAAGATGAATGAGTGATTGGTCTGTGAAAAAATTGTGTCAGAGGAATGGAGAATATTCAAGAATTGCATTTATGAAGTTGATATTCCTTGACATCATTTCTGGAGCATAACTGAGTAATAGACTTTCCCTAAGTCTCCCTCAGATTCACAGTCAAATATCTAACTCAGAGATCCACAACTTCCTTCTCAAAGTGGATGATTCAGTGAGCAGTTGTACGTAAAAGCTAGTTGGAGTCAGAATTCTAGGGAATAGCCTTGGTATGATATATTATGAAGAGATCCTATCTTAGATAAGTAGATCTTCTGAGTAAGATCTTACTACAAAAAAATTCCAATAATTTAATATAAGGTGTCAGATAACCAGAGCAGTGTACATTTTATCACGGGCGAGCAATGCACTTTATCAATAATCTTCAAATTGGGCTAGGTTACCTCTTAAGGATGTGAAAACTTTCTAGAGGATATAAGAATATGGATCACTTTAAAAGAATCAATTTCCAGATTCTCCACTTCCAACTCTTTCCAAAAATTCATCTGATTGAGAACTCACCTGAGTTCTTTTTTTTAAAGAGCATTTTTTTATGTTATGTTAATCACCATCCATTACATCATTAGTTTTTGATGTAGTGTTCAATGATTCATTGTTTGCGCACCCAGTGCTCCATGCAGTACGTGCCCTAACAGTTCTTCCCTCACTTTACGCTATAAAGGCATACACATACACACACTGAGCTTCAAACAAAGGAGAGGCCTTAACATTCATGAGCAAGACTTTCATAGCAAGAATGTATTCCCTAAGAAACGTGCCCAGGATTCTCCTAAGACAAATCTTAAACCCAGCAGTTTCTGAAATAACATTCACTGAGTGGCTTCTATACTTTCATGTCTTATTTATGTAGTTCATTGACAGATATCCCAAAAATTGACAGGTAATTTGAAATTAAAACTAGATGGCACCTGCTCACACTGGCAGCCAAATCGGGGGCGGGGGGGGGGCGGGGAGAAGAAAAAAGGAGAGGCCTTAGTTAATGATTAATCAAGTTACTACAACCCATTGGGAATTTCTCTGTCTTCTCTGTTTATGTTATGGGTGAAAAGTAGGTTAGGAATGTAGTATTTTGGCGCATGCTGGGATGTTCTGAATGCAGTATATATAGTAGAATGGGGTGGGTAGTGGGATTGATGATGATTTTCATTTAAGGACTGTGCCTTTTCCATGCTGCTAGCTTTTATCCATGAATATGTGCACATAAGGGGAGCACTTTAGAAGCAAAGTAAAGAAAGCATTAATAAGAACTATTGAATGCTAAAAACAGCCCTTTATACATTGAAGCTTTAAAAAATTATTTTTAGCTATACTTATCCCTAGGACATGCCATTAACTGGGAAGAAAAGCTTCTTTGAAAAGCCAAAGAGGTAAAGTTTACTGGTGTTTTTTAAAATGTAACTGAAATTTTTTTTGGTGCTACCAAATTTTTCAAGACATATTAGGTAAAACTCACTGATAAGACTTTCACCTTTCTTTCAGATTTGGTGATATTAAACAAAGTATTTAAAATCCATTTTATTAAGTATATCTGATGAATCATTTATTCCAATTATAATCAATTCTCACTTAACTTCATCTTAGACTTTTTTTTAAAAATTTTATTTTTTTTTAACTTAGAAATTTTTTAAAGTAATTTTCTACGTCCTTTAAAAAAATAAAAGGACAGCCCCTATACCAGTTACTTTACAGCAGTGTACACATTTTGTTTTCATTAAATGAAGAGGAAAACGTTGTTCATGATTCATCCCATTAAGGTATTCAGTAAAGTTTTACTTGTTTTTTTTTTTTTAAGATTTTATTTATTTATTTGAGAGAGAGAGAATGAGAGACAGAGAACATGAGAGGGGGGAGGGTCAGAGGGAGAAGCAGACTCCCCGCCGAGCAGGGAGTCCGATGTGGGACTCGATCCTGGGACTCCAGGATCATGACCTGAGCCGAAGGCAGTCGCTTAACCAACTGAGCCACCCAGGCACCCAAAGTTTTACTTGTTTAACAAATATCAGTGTTTAAAATATAGTTCTATTATTTGATCAGTTGTAGACTAATAATGATTCCAATGGTAACCTAATCCAAAAGAGAATATTTAATATTTAGAGTCATACTATCATCAGAAATAAAAAATAAAATATAAAATCCTTGTTAATATACTGGGTTTTGTTGTAGATTCTTTCAACAAGTATTTATTGAGCTCCTCCTTTGGGCCAGATACTTTATTAGTTTCTTGAGATATGTCAGTGAATCAAAGAGATTACACACATATATCCCTACAACTGATCTCTTGGAACTTATATTCTGGGGTGTAAGTAAGCAAATTATACACTACGTTAGAAGGTGATAAGTGCTTTGGGAAAATTAATAAGTCAGGCAGGAAAGTAGAGGTTAGGAAGTAGGGGTTTGTAATAGGAATTGTGTGAGGAAATTGTAATTTTAAAAAGGGAAATGGGGGTACACTGTGTTGAAAAGATGATATTTGAGCAAAATTCAAAGAAGATAGAAGTTTGCCATGTAGATACCTGGGGTTCCAGGCAGAGAATTGCAGTGCAAAGACCCTAAGATGCTTAGTATTTTGAGGAATGGTTAGGAGGCACTGCAGATAGAGCAAATTGAGGAAACATAGTAAGAATAGTCAGAGAAATATAGGGGTGGGGAAAGGCCAGATCATGCAGGGCCTTGTAGAACCTTTTAAAAGCATTTTGTGTTTTACTTTTAGTGAAATGGAGAGCCATTGGAGGATAATGAGCAGAGGTATAGCTTTATCATTCTTGACTTCTGTGTAGAGAATAGACTATAGGAGGTAAGAACTAATATACACTGAGTTGTTAGGAGCTCTTAGGATATGGTAGTGGCTCAAACTGGAGTGAAATAAGAGGAAATGTTGAGAAATTGTTGGATTTTGGATGTATTTTTTAAGGATATGTGGGAAAGAGAGGAGTCAGTCCAAGGTTTTGGTTCTGAGCAACAAGAAAAATGGAGTTGCCATCAAATGAGATGGGAAAGACTGCAGTGGAGCAGTTTTGGAGGGGAAGATCAGGGATTTAATTTATGATGACATTGAGATGTTTATAAATGTCCAAAGAGAGATATCAAGTAGACAGATAATCAGGTCTGGAATTTGGAAGAGAAGTGTAGGCTGGAGATTTTAATTTGGAAGCTCTTGTCAAAGAGATATTTAAAGCTATTAGACTGGAAGAGAGTATGCACAAAATAAGTAGGCAGGGAAGACAAACAGATCAAGGACTGAGTCCTGGGATATACCAACATTAAGAGGTTGGGAAGAAGAGAAAAACTCAGCAAAGGGACCTAAGAAGTAGTGACCAGTAAGGTCTTAGGATAACCAAGAGAAGAAATTAAGTGAGTAAAATGTTTCAAGGAGGAGAGAGTAACAAGTTTTTGTTGCAAAACGGAGTGAAGAATAGAGATGGCAGCTGGTGGGGAAGTCAGGCCAAAGAAACACTCATCTGAAAGACGGGAGAAATAACATCATGTATGTATGTTGGTAGGAGTGATCAAGTAAGGAAAAATGACAAATTGATAATTTAGGAAAAACAAGGAAGTATTTTTGGATCTATATTCTTGAGTAAGTGAGATAGGATAGGATGCAGTATACAAGTAGTGAATTTTGCTTTATATCAGAGTATGAATAATTCATCTATGGTAACAGGCAGGAAAGGAGAAAATGTGGTACAGATAATAGTTGTGGAATTTCTTTTCTAATTGCTTAAATTTTCTTAAAGAAGTAGGAAGTAAGGTCATCTACTTTGAATAACAGTGAAGGGAGTTACTATGATTTAAGAAGAGATGATATGTGAAAATCATTTAGGAAAGCAAAAAGGGAGTGGGTTAAGGATGTATACATGGTTGCTGAGCAATATTAATAGTAAGATTAGTCATGAATTTGAACTTTTTCAATATTTAGAGTCTTACAGTCATAAGAAAGAAAAATAAAATCTTAAATTTCAATTTATATACATGTTGCAGATTCATTCAACAAATATTTGAGGATTAGTCATGAATTTGAAGTCAGTGTGGTTGTCTAGAAAATATGGTGAGTGGTGGATCAGTCACCTGTTCCAATAGTTGAGCTGCATAACAAAAAAATCACAAAACCTCAGCAGCATATGAAGATACACATTTACTTTAGCTTACAGTTCTATGATTTGTCTTAATTGATTTGGGCTTAGTGGGTCAAATTCTACATTTATAGTCAACATTGAGTCAGCTAGGGGCTTAACTGATCTGCTAGGCTCACATGTCTGGGGCCTTGGCTTGGACAACTTTCCTGACCTTGCTGTTCTGTGTTTCTTTTGCCAGCAGGCTAGCTTGGGCCTGTTCTCATAGTGAAGGCAGAGGAACCAAGAGCAGAAATGCACAAGCATCACATTTTCTGACATATCATGGGCCCGTGCAAGTCATATGGCCAAGTCCAGAGTCAGAGAGGAAGGAGACTACAAAATTATAGGAGAAAGGGTATAGACACAGGAAGGACATTATTTGGAACCATTAATATAATCAGTCTACCACAGGTGATCAGTAAAAAACTTCTGCAAATAGATTTACATTCAGATAAACATCTGAATAAATAAATATCTGAGAAGGAAGTATAAGGAAAATTTGAGACCAAAGATAAAAAGGAAATATTTAGAGAAGAGTTTGCTCATGTATTTTTTAAATGGGGGATGATGTATATCAGACTATTATGCTATTAAGATTCCTTTGGATATGTTTTAAAAACTGAAGTTATAGTTTTATTTCTAAATGTCAGTATTTACAATATGTGTGCATTCTTTTTTTTTTTTTTAAGATTTTATTTATTTATTTGACAGAGAGAGACACAGTGAGAGAGGGAACATAAGCAGGGGGAGTGGGGGAGGGAGAAGCAGGCTACCCGCCGAGCAGGGAGCCCGATGTGGGACTCGATCCCAGGACCCCGGGATCATGACCTGAGCCGAAGGCAGACGCTTAACGACTGAGCCACCCAGGCGCCCCATATGTGTTCATTCTTTATAATTATTTCAACTCCTGATGAGCACTTTTAGACACCAACTAAAAATATGTGAAGGGATATGCAGATGTAGATTTTCAAAATTCTTTTGGGGAATTACAGAATTTTGAAGACTATTGCTTTAAATCATACCTCTGCTTGTGGACCTAAATAGATGTGGACACAACAAAGGCAGTACGGTCTTTGCTCAAGCAAATTCAGTTTTCAAATCTGATAGTGTTTTCAGACTGCTTTGAGGACAACCCATAAGTCTGTAAGATCATGTCACAGTCACTTCTTCAAATTTTATGGGCCAATTGTTACCATCTTGCACACAGCTCTCATCAAGTCATATTTTCTACATATTTTCGTCATACAAACAATAAAAAGTCTTGGCCCACTATGCAGCATGTAAATGGCACTCACTGCTTTTTAAATTACATTTCCTCACTACAGGTGCATTTGTCATTTATAGGGCTGCAGTTATTTAAGAGTATGACTGCCACTGGAACATCTAATCCAGATCTTGGGTGGGGCAGGAATGATCATCATCCTCATCTTCCAGGGAACCCTTTTCCCATGGATCATTCATTGGCATAACCTGGATTTTGTATAATATGGCAGATGGATTTTAAGAGCACTGAAAGAGAAGATGCTGGTCCTTTTAATACCTCAGGAACTCCTAGAACATCACTTCTGTCACATTTATTGTGACTGGGACATTTAACATGACTTTACAGAGCAAATCACAAGGCTAGTGCAGATTCAAGGTGAGAAAAAACAGATTCCACTTCTTGATGCGAGGGGATATGTATGTGCAGGGACAGAGGGAATTTGGAGACAGTTGGACATTTGGATTTGTTCTTCAATTAATTTTCTATTCAGATCCATTTTTCATTTAAATTCTGGGTTGTCTTTTTCTAGCAAGTTTTAGCAGCTTCTGCTGTATCACAGAAGTCAGTCCATTATCTGCCAGTTGCAATGGAAATATTTTGTATTAAGTTTTTTATTTTAATTCTGGTATTGTTAACATACAGTGTTATGTTAGTTTCCCATGTACAATATAATGATTCAGCAATTTTATACATTACACAGTGTTCATCATGTTAAGTGTGCTCTTTAATCCCCATCATCTATTTCACCCATCCACCCTCCCACCCCCTTCTGGTAACCATTAATTTGTTTTCTGTGGTTAAGAGTCTGTCTGTCTCTCTCTTTTTTCCCCTTTTGCTTGTTTGTTTTGTTTCTTAAATTCCACATTTGAGTGAAATCATATGGTATTTGTCTTTCTCTGACTTATTTTACTTAGCATTATATTCTTTAGCTCCATCCGTGTTGTTGCAAATTGCAAGATATCATTCTTTTTATGGCTGAATTATATTCCATTGTATATACCACCTCTTCTTTATCCATTCGTCTATCAATGGACACTGGGACTGCTCCCATCATTTGGCTATTAGAAATAATGCTGCAGTAAACATAGGGTTTCATGTATCCCTTTGATTTAATGTTTTTGTATTTTGGGGGTAAAAATATCCAGTAGTGTGATTACTGGATCGTAGGTAGTTCTATTTTTAACTTTTTGAGGAAACTCCTCAATGAAAGTATTTTTTGCCTAAATGTGTAGAGTCTGTTGAATTTATTTATAATCTCTTATACCATATATGTTGTTTATTTTAACTTGGTCAAACATGTTTATGTGTAATTTTTAAACTTTTCTACTAATACTTAATGTCATACTTTTTACTTTTAAGTATTTAATCAACCTGGAATTTAAGTTATGAGAACAAGGTCCAGATTTATTTTTTGCAGATGATTAGCCAATTGAGTCTATATCATTTATTAGATATAGCATCCTTCCCTCACTGAATTGAGATACCACATTTGTCATTTATACTCAGATCTATTCTGTTTAACCTAAAGCAGGTTTTTAAACATTTTAGCCATCTTTACGTGTACAATTCAACAGCATTAATACATTCACATTGTTATGCAACCATCACTACCATTCATTTCCAGAATCTTTTCATTGTCCCCAACTTAAACTCTGTACCCATTAAACAGTAACTCTCCACTCTCCCCATTCTATTTTCTGTATCTATGAATTTGACTACTCTAGGTACTTCATATCGGTGAAATTATACAGTATGTATCCTTTTGTGACTGGCTGATTTCACTTGTCATAATGCCTTCAGTGTTTATTAATGTTGTTGTAGTGTGTGTCAGAATTTCCTTCCTTTTTAAGGCTGAATAATTTTCCATTGTATGTATGCCACATTTTATTTATCCATTCATCCATCAATGGACATTTGGGTCACATCCATTTTTGGCTATTATGAATAATACTTCTGTGAACATGAGTATATAAATATCTGTTTGAGTCCCTGCTTTCAATTCTTTGAGGTATATACCTAATAACTTAATTTCTATGCCAATACCATAAATATACCATGTTTGTAAACACTTTATAGATTTTATTTCTATGTAAAAGAGATAGCTTTATCATTTACATTTCTTGGTGTTTATGCTATTACAGAAAGAAAAGCTATTGATTTTATATATTTTATTACATTTAATCACCTTAGTAGATTCTTGTATTATTTCCAGT
The DNA here is from genome assembly GCF_011800145.1 of Mirounga leonina. Classification (NCBI taxonomy): domain Eukaryota; kingdom Metazoa; phylum Chordata; class Mammalia; order Carnivora; family Phocidae; genus Mirounga; species Mirounga leonina. Next base: position 43,394,968 of record NW_023270377.1, on the reverse strand, counting down.
AGAATTTTCTTATAGTTTCTTGGAATTTCTAGATAGTGTATCACTTTCTGATATCTGATACTGATTGAAATCATTTTTGTATCTTATTTAAGATGATATTTACTATGGTTTTTAGAAAAGAATCTTCATCAATTTTAAGTCATCTTAGATTTTTATTAGTGGCTGCTGGGTTTTTATCAAATGCCTCTTAGCATCTACTGATATGGTCATATAGTTTTTCTCCTTTAATTGGTGATGTAGGAAGTATGTTAACAGATTTATTGATATAATATCATCCTTGTATTCTTGGAGTTAAAACTTACTTGATGATAGAATATTGTTTTTTTGAAACAAGGCCATATTGTATTTGCTAATATTTTACTTAAAATTTATTGTGGTAATTATTTTGCAATATATATATATATCAAATCATCATGTTATATACCCAAAATTAATGCAATGTATATGTCAGTTATATCTTAATAAAACTCAAAGAGAAAAAGAGATACTTTGATGGGACAGCTTGAGAAATACTATAGAGATTTATCATTCTGAAGAAAAATCCTTCTCTGTTTCTATTCCAATATTTTCTTTTTATTTTAAAATGTCAAACTTTTAAAATGAATTTTTTTCTTGTTATAAAGCAATCTCTTTAGTTTTAAGAGGATTGTCTTACCAGAAACCTAAGGAAAAAGAAAAGCTGCTTAGATTTCTTTTGGAGTATAAAGAGAGCGTCAAAAGATCATATTTACTATGCTGTAAGTAATGTCTAAAAATTTACCAGTCCATGTATAAATAGTTTGAAGTAAAGATATATTAGTTAGGTTATAACATTTTCTAACTTACAATTATGATTTTTACATGTTACCACCAATACTCCATTAAAGAGGAAACATAGGAATTTTTCCTTATAGTAATTTCCCCATACCTGTAAATCTATACTTTTGTCTTATAAAATTCAAGATGTCCTCTAGGGGGCACTAGATACAATAGTGAATGTATTTGATCTTACGCAAATACAAATGACCTGTGTGGGGAAGTAATGAGATGGGAGGGCAGCATCCTGACTACCATGGAGTTCCTACAGGAGCTTTTGTCACTGAGCAGCATCCTAGGAAATGTGGGCTTCCTAGGATTAGCTGGCTGATTTGCACTTGGAATCTTAAAAGTTTTTTGAGTGAGTAACCACGATAAGACTTACACAACTGGCATATATTCTTTTATCGGGATGGCTAGTTCTTTCCACTCCATATACAGGGACACACAAAAGTAAAGTCATGTTTATATATACTTTGTACAACTGTAGAGTGGGCACAATTCCTATGCAATGCTGAATTGTAGTAAGTATTTTTAGACTGCATGTCTGAAGGGAAAGCATGTTGAGGTATATTCAAACTTATGTCATTGAAGACTAGTGCACACATATTATTTGTTCAGGACCTAGTCTAGGCTTGAGGAGCTCCCCGTGGATACTTGAATTAACTCAAGTTGATTGTAGGGTCAACCATGAACTTCCAAAGCAACCTAAAGGGTTGTATATATTCTAAAATATCTCATTCTGATCCCACATTCACCTAATGATCCAGTCAGTCATTATTTCTAACCTGGACTACTAATGTGTCATATGTATATATCTTTTGCCTTGCTGTAAAGGAAAATCCCTAAATATATTTATAATCACTTGAAATTACTAATGTCTGGAAGAATTACATTTATGTCTCCAAACCAGGGAATCAGCATTAGCAATTATTTAAAAATCCTTTTTGTATCTCTGTTTTTGAACTGAACATCTTAGTTTGCATTGAATATAATCACCTTCCCCCAACTCTTATATTATTATTGTTATCTTTTCTTCTGTCTATACTTATTACTACTATGGAACACAAGGTTGAGATTGACTGGGGACTTTTTAAGTTTCTAAGTAAGATTTAGTAATCGGGGCGCCTGGGTGGCTCAGTCGTTAAGCGTCTGCCTTCGGCTCAGGTCATGATCCCAGGGTCCTGGGATCGAGCCCCACGTCGGGCTCCCTGCACCACGGAGAGCCTGCTTCTCCCTCTCCCACTCCCCCTGCTTGTGTTCCCTCTCTCGCTGTGTCTCTCTCTGTCAAATAAATAAAATATTAAAAAAAAAAAGATTTAGTAATCTAAATAATTATTCTGATGCTATCAGAAAATACTTTTCCACAGGTGCAATCATTTATGTAGATTATAGATAAGATGAAAACTAGCCCAGATTGTTCCATGTCTGGGCACATAGGGGACTACTGAGCAAGGCAGAATAAAAGTCAGGCACCATTATTCTTTGAAACCATACAAATTCATTAAATTCCACCATCTGGGGGCGCCTGGGTGACTCAGTCGGTTAAGCGTCTGCCTTCAGCTCAGGTCATGATCTCAGGGTCCTGGGATCGAACCCCACATCAGGCCCCTTGCTCAGCAGGAAGCCTGCTTCTCCCCTGACTGCCGCTCCCCCTGCTTGTGCTTGCTCTCTCCTCTCTCTCTGTGTCAGATAAATAAATAAAACCTAAAAAAAATTCAGCCATCTGCTTATTGGTCTTCCAGCCTCCAAGTCATACCTTCTCTGATTCATCTGCCAGATTACTGTTCTTAACATAATACTCTTATCACGTCAATTTTAACTGTCCTCCCTATCACATCTACTCTTTCCACACACACTCAAAAGATTCATTGTGTCCTCATTTCCTATATAATATGTAGGACAGACTTATTACTCTGCATTTGAAGTTCTCTGTAATAAAACGTCAACCCAATTTTTTTTTCTCATTCACTAAATATTTATTGAGTGCCTGTTATGTGTGTGTTTATTTTTTCTATAATTGATTTAAACTCTCTGCCCTTTTCCTCATTCTTTGACAATTTTTAAAGACTTTCCTCCTCCTTAACAATTAGATTTTCAGTACTGTCTATCTTAGCATTTCTTTTTTATTACTTCTGTAGTATTATTGTTTTCATTCTTAGTTCATATCTTTGTCTGTCACTCTCCATTTTAACCTCATTCCATTGAGCTATGACCTTTTTAAGTTTTCTTGCTCTACAGATTTCATGCTCTCTTTAATATGAGAGCTTTGTTGAAAATTTTCTTCTGTTTCCTGGAGGGATGTGTACTTTCAGAATGTATTCTTTATTTGTTCACTGCACGCTTGTTTTCTGTCTCCTTCTCTCCCTCCCTCCATTAGTTTTCATTTATACTGTAGTGTATGTCTAGAAGACATACTATCTCTTTTTAGCCCTCAATTCTCTCCCACTTTAAAAGATCATGTTTATATCATTCCCTTAGAGTTTTAGTTTGAAGGCAGGTTTTTTATGGCTGTGTCCTGTCACATTTTTAAAAATTATGTGAAATAAGAGGTTTTGGAAATAATCAAATGAATATTCATGTGTTCCTCACTTGTTTAAGATCAAAATATTTGCTTTTCTGCATGTGTGTTCAAAGTGGAGGGTAGGCAGGGAATACTTAGCTGTGTCTGTAGGCAATTGTGATAGTTGGATTTACTCTTTACTATTTACTTTCTACTCCATTTTTGTAATTAAACAGTAATTCTATACCTGACTTCACTTTACCCAGACAAAAATCCTTTGGATTTTGTAATGTCTCATTCAGGGTAAATATTAAACTTTTGCTTTTAACCAGGACAGTCCTTTCTGGAGTTGAGCAAAACTTAAGGGTTCTGGTTAAGATGTTATTAATACAGTTTTCCATCCTACCAGGTGAAAGGTACTTTTCAAAGGTATCCCCCTTAGTATTTCTTGTCTTCATCTCTTTATCTGGAAAATCACTATTTATTATCAGAAATAGTTAGCTCTGGATGATTATCGGCCGTTATTATATTTCTTGTCCTGGCATGTGTGCATTCAAGTGCACACGCACACATACACATCAAAAAATGACATAAAAACAAACAGAAAAACTCCACCAAAATGTCAAATCCTAACTCTTCCCTTATTTCTGTGTTATTTATCCATGATAGTGGGAAATGGCATCTATTGAAAAAGGAGCATTCTCCTATTTCCATGGGTTGTATAACAACCTTCTTGATGTACTTCCTTTCAAATTAGGAAGTCTTAGCGGGACTTTTCAGAGTTTACAAACTCATCATCTTACATAACCCCAAGTTCAGCAGTGAGATTTGTTGCCAACTGCTAATTATTAGAATCTTCTTCCTCTTTACCTGGATAATACTTTTCCATTTTATAGTATGGGATTTTGTATAATTCTTAGTCTGAGTGGTACTGGTATATATTTTTTTCTGATTTGGTTATTATTTTTGTTGTTTTAGTTTTGGTGTATTTTGCTTTTCTATTGTTCATTTTACTATGTTTTTAAGGAAGGGAGGTTTTGTGATTCAAGTTTTCACTATCCTTTTCCCTAGCCACCATTTCTTTTCTCATGAAATCTCTCTTCTCAATTTATATTACTCTGTCAGTTCTCTCTCTCTCTTTCGTGCCTTCTTCCAACCTCCAAGATATCTCCTCCTTCTGCCTTTCCTTGTTGAAGGAAGTGTTGAAGTTCCCTAAAATTTTATTCTTGACTCTCTTTTATCCACCCCAGTACATCAACTACACTCTACACACTAGTGCCTACCACATTTATAGCTCTTGCTCAATCTTACTAAACTTATATTTCTCATCTCCTATTGAGCATATAGCCCTGGTTGTTCTGGGCTCACTGCTTATTCAACATCTCAAAAATAGAATTTATCTTATATGTGAAACCTGATTTTTCCCCCTGTATTTTTAATCTTCACATTGAGCATCACTATCCAGTTGCCCATGGTGGAGGCATATTCTTTTTAGACACCTCTTTCCATTTTAGCTCTCACATCCAATTGATTATTAAGATCTATTAGTTTTATCTCCCAAATATCCATTCAGGATAATAACCTCATACTTCATTTCCCTGATCCTAGTCTCATCTCTTTTTCATTAATGCTTTATGTTAATACGAGAGTGATTCTTTCTAAAAGTAGTTGAACTACTTGCAAATTTGAATTCCTTCAGTCACACATTATTTAGTACAGGATAAGGTTCAAAATCTTTAGCAGGGCACACAGATACTTCAGAATCTAGCCCCTGGTTGCCTTCAGATCCTTATCTCCTCTTCCTACTTTCCATACCATATGTCCACAATAGATAATTATTTTTATATAGTTTTAAAACACTTGTATGTAGTAAATTGCATTCACTATTTTTGGTGTAGATTTCTATAAATTTTGACAAATGTATATAGTTACTTAACCACAACATTAATAGAGATACAGAAAAGGTTCATTACCACCACAAATTATATCATACTGTCCCTTTGTAGTCAATCCCTATCCCTGTACCTATCACTAACCCCTGGTGACCTCTAATCTGTGTTCAGTTCCCTATAGCTTTACCTTTTCCAGAATGTCCTATAAATGGAGTCATATAGCATATAGCTTTTTGAGTTTGCTTTCTTTAACTTAGCATAATATATTTAAAATTCATTCATATTGTTGTGTATATCACTAGTTCTGAACCATTTATGTTTACCCGAGGCAAGACCATCTCCGTCTCTACCCTCTCATGTCTTCATGACTGAGCATTCTTTATTTCTGGAATGCCTTGTGAGCCTGTTGAACATCTACACATTTTTTAGACTTTAACTCATGTTTAACTCCTTTGTCAACATAAGATGACTATTGTAGACAGAGTTAGGCATCATCTTTTCTATATTACTTACTACATTGCATTGCAATCAGCAAACTGTGGCCTGTGAAGTATGTCCAATAGGCCAAATCCTGAATCCCTACCCCCTTGTTTTTGTATATACCCTGATCCTAAGAATGGCTTTACATTATTGTTTGTTTTAGAAAAATTTATTGTCTTTTTAAATTGGCTTTACCTTTTTAAAGAGTTGTTAGAAAGAAAAAAGAGAAATAATATGTGGCAGAGATGATGTGTAGCCTATAAAACCTAAAATATCTCTCTACTAAGTTGCTCTTACAGAAAAAGTTTGTCATCTCCTCTATTTGGCTGTGAAATCTTTGCATCCCCAGTGAAATCAGTTAGAGTTCCACCCCCCTTTGCATCCCCAGTGAAATCTTTGCATCCCCATGTGAAATCTTTGCATCTATATCAGTTAGATTTCAATTAGGAAAACAGAAACTAAGGTATTTCAGTACAGAAGGTTTTAATATAGAGAATGGGTAGAAGAGTGAGAGGAAAATAAAGAGAAGACCATATTAACCAGAGACCAGAGCCCATACTCCTAATGGCCTTATAAGACCTAGGAGGCTTTGAAACAAGCAAGAATGGGTTATGTCTAACTTCTGCCTTCTAACCTTTGAATGCCTCCAAATGGAAGAATCTAACCAGAATCCTTATGGCAATGAACTTTGGAAAATATTATTTTCAAGCTACTGGTTTTCAAGCTCCTAGCTACTATTCTCAGTGGTTCAAAGTTGAACACAGGAGTGTGAATGTGTAGGAACTACGTGTCGATTAAAAATATGTGGCAAATATCTGGCATGCTGTCTTGTATAAAGCATTTTATGAAAGTTTGTTGAATTACCCAGTAGTGGAATTACTGGATCATAAGATAGTTCTATTTTTAATTTTTTGAAGAACCTCTATGCTGTCTTCCACGGTGGCTGCATTACTTTGCATTCCCACCAACAATGCACTAGGGTTCCTTCTCCTCCTCCTCCTCACCACCACTTGTTGTTTCTTGTGTTTTTGATTTTAGCCACTCTGACAGGTAAAAAGTGATATCTCACTGTAGTTTTAATTTAGAAGTGAAATAAGTCAGTCAGAGAAAGAAAAATACTGTATGATTTCACTCATCTGTGGAAGGTAAAAAACAAACCAAGCAAACAAACAGAGGAAAAAAAGACAAACCAAAAACCAGACTCAAATACTGAGAATAAATTGGTGGTGGGGAGGGGATGTGTGAAATAGACAAAGGGAATTCAGAGTACACTTATCTTGATGAGCACTGAGAAATACATAGAATTTTTTAATCATATTACACTCTGAAACTAATACAACACTGTATGTTAATTGTACTTGAATTTTTAAAAAAAAATTTATTGAATTAAATTGAATGAAGATTATGATCATTTAGTGTGCTAGGCACTTCATAGAATGCCTAGATTAATAAAGCCATTTCTTGCCTTTAAGCAGTTTTATAATCTACTGTTTGTAAACCAGTCTGGTAAGAGAAACTGCACTGTAAACAACCAACCAGCTATGCCTTGAGGTATAATATAAATAGCTGGTGAATAGAGATTACAGGGAAAGTGCTAAAAGAAGGCAAAGGAAACAATAAATTCAGCTTGGAGGATGGAAAGGGGATGGCTTCTTGGTGGAAATGGTATATAACCTAGGAATTAAAAAGGCTTTTGAAACTGAGAGGAGATTGGAGAAAATTCACTTGAAAAAAGAAAACAGGAACCATGGTACCAAGATGCAAAAGTAAATGGCATTTGGGGGCAGTTAGTACAGTGTAGCTCTAACTTAATGAATTTTTTTGTATTAAAGGACTTAAGATTTGGAAAATATAATAAATTTTATTATTCCATAAGCACACTAATTTTCTTAAGTCATTTCTTTATACATACCTCAATTATGGACTTCAGTGTAACCCCAGGTCCAAAATTCCATGATTAGAATTTAAGAACAACTTTATTGCATGAACTAAAATACAAGTACTTAAATCGGCCTTTGGAAAGATTGTGTACCTTAGCATTAACTTTCTACTCAACACCATTTGTTAAAAGAGTAATATTTCTTGCTCCCTAACCCCTGCCCTCACCCCACATGTCGCAATATGTTCCAAATCCAAGCCTGGGACATGCATGCACAAGGCTCTACTCTTAATAGAGCCAATGGGAATCATGTGGTGGCTATATGTACTAGAGATCAAACTTGACTTAAGGTTTCAACTAACTAATTTATCAGGTTTCACATACTTTATACCAGTCACATTTTACATAGAGGGAGGAGTACATATAAACATGATAACTTACTAAATTTTTGGTTTCCATGTAAGCAGGAGGAAGTAGATTAAAATGAAGATTTAAAACATCTTTATTTTTAAATTAAGTGATGTACATCAGTCTGCCACAATTAGCACCCAAAATTCAGTGTGACCTTTCAGGCAGCTGGTGATGCTCTAATATTTCTGAGTAGTTCATAAAAGGTGAAAGGGCATATCTCCTTTCAATGTGCATGTGGAACTTCATATGAAGTATTCATAGGAGTACATACTTGTGGATAATCCTGGAATGCATATCTATATTTATAATTAGGAATAGTTATGTGAATTTGATATAAATACCTGTCTTCAGTGGTGTTTGATTATCAATTTCCCCTGTACATTTTGCAAGAACTATAATCATATGGCAGCCTACTATTAGGTTTTACAACAGGTAATAAAAATGGTTAGAATTTCTTTAAATTCCTTCTTGCATAACAATATTTGTTCAGAATCTATAAATTTAAATGTGAGGATACTTTTTTATTTGTTTGTATTTTGCAAAGTGATAGTAAATGATCAGACCAGTCATTGTAGGACTTTAAAATGTAATTTTGTATATGAAATTCAATTCTTAACTGCCTGCTTTTTGTACCCTGGAAGAAATCTCAAGAACAGAGGGTGTTTCTTCTATTATAATCTGTTGCTGTCTGCACAAATTTCCCTTATTCTCTGGTTTGTTTTAATTTCCCTTTCTTTGCTTAGCTTTCTGATTATCCTCATTCCCTGCCATATGCCACAGGTATGTATCAGTGGGGAGAAGTGAAAATAAACATAAAAACATGTTTGTATAAAGGGTTTTTTAGGTAGTTTTTATTTTCTCCTTTATATTTTTCTTTATTGTTTGAGGTTTATAAGCATTAGAAAAAATGAAAAAAAAGATTATTCTAGTCATAAAAAGCTAGTATTAACATGCTAGGAAATTTAAGAACTTCATCAGGAGGATTCTTGCTATACAGACTTTAGAGACAAGCCAAGTTTCCTGTGATTGCATTAATTTCCAAATGAATTGATTTGACTTGTTCATGATGTTGCTCTTCCTAAGAGATGTTTATGGAACAATTTACTGAATATTAAAAGGTCTTTGCATTTGCATGTCAGACAAAATGATAACTCTTTTCTTTACTAGGTCATCACTCTGAAGGCAGGAACCATACCTGTTCCTCTTGGTATGGAAAATAGTCCTATCCCCTCTTTTATCATATCAGACATCTGTTGAATTATTTAACATACGGCATACTTAAAAATCAGTTTAAAAAATGCTCCCATACAGAAGACATGAACAGACATTTTTCCAAAGAAGACATCCAGATGGCTAACAGACACATGAAAAAGTGCTCAACATTGCTCGGCATCAGGGAAATCCAAATCAAAACCTCAGTGAGATACCACTTCACACCAGTCAGAATGGCTAAAATTAACAAGTCAGGAAACAACAGATGTTGGTGGGGATGCAGAGAAAGGGGAACCCTCCTACACTGTTGATGGGAATGCAAGCTGGTGCAGCCACTCTGGAAAACGTATGGAGGTTCCTCAAAAAGTTGAAAATAGAGCTACCCTATGACCCAGCAATTGCACTACTGGGTATTTCCCCCAAAGATACAAATGTAGTGATCCGAAGGGCTACATGCACCCCAATGTTTATAGCAGCAATGTCCACAATAGCCAAACTGTGGAAAGAGCCAAGATGTCCATCAACAGATGAATGGATAAAGAAGATGTGATACACACACACACACACACACACACATTGCCATTTGCAATGACGTGGATGGAACTAGAGGGTATTATGCTAAGGGAAATAAGTCAATCAGAGAAAGACATGTATCATATGATCTCACTGATATGAGGAATTCTTAATCTCAGGAAACAAACTGAGGGTTGCTGGTGGTGGGGGGTGGGAGGGATCGGGTGGCTGGGTGATGGACATTGGGGAGAGTATGTGCTATGGTGAGTGCTGTGAATTGTGCAAGACTGTTGAATCACAGACCTGTACCTCTGAAACAAATACTACATTATATGTTTTAAAAAAAAAAAAAGATAGCAGGAAGGGAAGAATGAAGGAGGGGAAATCGGAGGGGGAGATGAACCATGAGAGACTATGGACTCTGAGAAACAGACAGAGGGTAGGGGGTGGGGGGATGGGTTAGCCCAGTGATGGGTATTAAGGAGGGCATGTATTGAATGGAGCACTGGGTGTTATATGCAAACAATGAATCATGGAACACTACATCAAAAACTAATGATGTAATGTATGGTGACTAACATACCATAATAAAATTAAAAAAAAAAGAAATGCTCCCATAGGAAAATCAGCAAATATGTGAAGTACATTTTTATGTAAATATAAAGTAATGTAGTCCATTATTTCACAAAGAAAAACACAAGTGGCCAATAATCATGAAAGATGTTTTACTTCATTAAGAATCAAGCAATACAAATGGAAATAGCATATATCTTTTTTTTCCATTCAAGAGTCAGAATATTTGCTTATCCTCAGGACTGGCAAGGGGTTAGAGAAAAATGTGCACTTTCATGCCCTCTTGATAAAAAGTGAAAGTTGTTTCAATTTATTCTGGAATCCAGTTTGGAAATATGCATCAAATGTAAAATGTATGGAGTTTTTGACCCATACATTCTATCTCTAAGAATTTATCTTTTTTTATTTTTTATTTTTTTTAAGATTTTATTTATTTATTTGAGAGAGAGCACAAGAGGGGGAGCTGTAGGCAGAGGGAGAGAGATAAGCTGACTCCCCGCTGAGCAGGGAGCCCAATGTGGGGCTCAATTCCAGGACCCTGGGATCATGACCTGAGCTGAAGACAGACGCTTAACCAGCTGAGCCACCCAGTTCCCTCTTTTTTTTTTTAAGATTTTATTTATTTATTTGAGAGAGAGAGAGCAAGAGATAGAGCACGAGCAGGGTAAGGGGCAGAGGGAGAGGGAGAAGCAGGCTTCCCGCTGAGCAGGGAGCCCTATGTGGGGCTCCGTCTCAGGACCCCAGGATCATGATGTGAGCCGAAGGCAGACGCTTAACCTTAAAGTGTAAGAATTTATCTTAAGGATATGATCAAGTGTGGTAAAATGTCTATGTAAGGATGTTTGTAGCAACATTGATTATAATATAGAAGAATTAGAACTATAATATCCATCCATGGAAATTTATTAAATAAACCATGGCTCCTTTATATGATGGAACCCCATGCGTCCATTAAAATGATGATCTGTATTTATTGATCTGTAGAAATCTTAATGACATACTGTTGAGTGAAAAACCAGGTTATGATACAGCGTGTGTGGTACGATTCTGCCTATCAAGGTTGGAAAACTTTTGCTATAAAAGACCAGGTAGTAAATATTTTAAGTTTTGTGGGTCATACAGTCTCTGTCATACTATTCAATTCTCCTGTTGTACAAAAGTAACCATGGACAATGTGTAAACAAGTGAGCACGGTTATGGTTCCAGTAAATCTTTATTTACAGAATAGGCAGCCATCTTGTAGCTTGCTGACCATCCTATATATGTAGGGGTGTGTGGGTGTGTGTGTGTTTGTGTGTGTGGAAAGAATATAAATTTCTAGAGGAATGTTCACATGAATATTAACAGTATGGCTGTGTAGGGGGGAGCTCTAGATGATTTTTACTTGCTAGTTTGTATTTTCTGTATTGTTTGATTTTCATAGGGATTAGAAAAAGTCATAAAGGGGCACCTGGGTGGCCCAGTCGTTAAGCGTCTGCCTTCGGCTCAGGTCGTGGTCCCAGGGTCCTGGGATCGAGCCCCACATCGGGCTCCCTGCTCTGCGGGAAGCCTGCTTCTCCCTCTCTCTCTCCCCCTGCTTGTGTTCCCTCTCTCGCTGTGTCTCTCTCTGTCAAGTAAATAAATAAAATCTTAAAAAGAAAAAAAGAAAAAGTCATAAAAATTATTTATTATTTCGGGCGCCTGGGTGGCTCAGTTGGTTAAGCAACTGCCTTCGGCTCAGGTCATGAGTCCCGGGATCGAGTCCCGCATCGGGCTACCTGCTCAGCAGGGAGTCTGCTTCTCCCTCTCCCACTACCCCCTCTTGTGCTCTTTCTCTCTCTCACTCTCTCTCTCAAATAAATAAATAAAATCTTAAAAAAAATTATTTATTATTTCATGAAAGGAAAGACTCTGTTTACCCTGAAGAAAAATAGGTTAATAGTATAAGATGCCTGGGAGTTCTATTTTAAGATCTTCCATGTTACATATTAAATATGAAATACAGTATTATTTAAATTTTATTTGGTACAAAATCACGTCATACCTGCATTATTGTACTTGCTTCTTTAATAATATCCTTGCCCCTGGTTTTTAATAGCCCTTCCTCTTCTTGGTACAGACAGATTTATCTAAGTGTATTTTTTTAAAATCTAGAATTCTATTATCTATGTCTTCTAGAATTTATCAGAAGTAATCCAATTTTGTAATAAAAATAAACACACACACACTACTTTCTTGGCTCTCCTATTTCTGTTACTGCCAGCTTTCTGGTTTCTCTTCCTATCCTCTTAATATAGGAGTCCCCAAGTTTCAGACCTTGTTCTCATCTTTTGCTACATTGTTTCCTTTGGCATTCTTATGGGTTCAGATACCACCTCTAATGTGAAGACTCACCTGGACATTCATGAAAGTAAGTGACAGTTCACCAGTTCTGTTTTGAGAATTTATTCAAACCCACACCTATTTACAGTAACCAGTTACCCATAATTACTTTCAGCTCCTCATGTAAGCTTTAGCTTTCCATCAAACTTCTACTATAGAAGTGCCAAATTTAGATTTACTACCTCAGTTTTAACATCTTGCTCACCACAATATACCGAGATTATGAACTAGATTTCCAATATCAGCCTTGGAAGAGGCACTTTGGTGCCTTCTGGTATGATTCGGAGACAGGAATACAAGCAGAGAAACCAATTAGTCTCACCCGTAGTTGTCTAGGCACGATATAATGGTGGCTTTTCCTAGCTGGATTGCTGTGGAAATGAAAAGAAGTAATGGCTTCTGGGATTTTAAGAACATTAAGAAGATTTAGTGATGGACTAGATTTGGAAAGGTGAAGGAGAGGATCCACCAAAGGTAACGCAGTTTTCTGGCATGTACAAATGGGGGATGCTGACTTTTTTTTCTCCATGACATAGAAGGCTATCATCATCTGCTGAGACAGAAGAGTGAGGGATCTGAAGTTAGAAGATTTTGCTAGGCAGAGGGGGGAAGGGTGTATCAGGCAGGAGGAGCAATATTAGTGAAGGCTTGAAGGTGTGGAAATAGTGTTTTCTGGAAATTGTGTATACTCGAGTAGTTAATAGAATGAGGTGTGGAGTAGGGAGGGTCAGTATAGAGGAGTAAGTCTGTGAAAGTAAGCTAACTCCTGATTGTGTAAGTTCTTAAATTCCACCCTATGGGGCGCCTGGGTGGCTCAGTTAAGCGTCTGCCTTCAGCTCAGGTCATGATCCCAGTGTCCTGGGATCAAGCCCCGCATCGGGCTTCCTGCTCAGCGGGGAGCCTGCTTCTCCCTCTTCCTCTGCCTGCCGCTTCGCCTACTTGTGCTCTCTATTTCTCTGTCAAATAAATAAATAAAATCTTTTTTAAAAAATTCCATGCTAATTAATTTTTTACCTTATCCTTATAAGTCAGCTGTCCTCAGACATTTAGATCCACAGACTGCTAAAATCTCATATCTAATTTATGAGACCAACATAGAATTGCCTGCTTTTATTTTGCACAGTAAAACATTAAATCCATAATATAACCCATTTTTTCCTTTATGTTCTATGGTTTATAGTTTTCTGTTAAGGAGATTTTGAAAACTGAACACTAGGTACTTTCTCACATTTCAGGAATAGTTCTAGAATTGACCTAATTCTAAATTACATTATAAAGGAAGCTAAAGAGCATATAAATCATGCCAAAAATACTTAGGATGGGGAGGACTGGATGCCTCAGGGAATCGGTAATTTGATCCAAAGCCTGTCACCTGTTGAAATTTATCCTGGGTCAGTAGTGACTGAAAAACCATCACGACCTGACAGGTGTTCAGGATCGTGTGTGAAATGAAGTGGCAGACTCAGTATAGTTCCTATTGGACACGTGTGTGCATTCCTGAAACCACTGCAACATTAATTGATAACTATGCTGGCAATCTTGACTGAGGTGCCAAGGACTAACTGACCTGAACTCCCTTCACCCCTACTAATGTGTCTTTTTAAATAGGCCCAAGTCTGCTTGTATAGTAGAAAAGTGTGTTTGGGCCTGCTCTTTGACTAGATTACTTTACTTCTAAAATTGACCATCTATCTTTTTCCAAGTGGATTCCTTTATTATTACATCTGGGTTTTTTGTTTTTTTTTCCTGGTGAAATGTTTTGTCTATCTTTTGAGTCATCAAATAATAGAAAGCATTAAATTGCTACTACTTATCATCCACAAGGATTCCTCTAATTTATTCTCTCCTTGGAATTTAATTTAGAAGCATCAATATGCTCTTAAATGTGTAAGAATTTGCATCACTAAAAACTAAATACTACCAAAAAGATTGTCTTTCAATATAGTTAACATGTCATTAAAAAATCATTGTTATAGGGGCACCTGGGTGGCTCAGTCAGTTAAGCATCTGACTCTTGGTTTCGGTTCAGGTCACGATCTCAGGGTTGTGAGATTGAGCCCTGAGTCTGGCTCCATGCTCAGCTCAGAGTCTGCTTGAGATTCTTTCCCCCTCCCTCTCCCTCCCCCTCTGCCCCTCCCCCGCTCACACGTGGGCACTTTCTCTCTCAAATAAATAAATAAATAATCATTGCTTTATATACTAGAGAGTCATAAATAAAAGAAGCCCATCCAACCCTCCCTAATCGGTAGTGGGTGAAGGAGAGGAGAAAGAAAAGTGTTGATCTTCACTAGTATCATACAGTAAGAACAACTTCTTTTTCCTCCATAAAGGATCATGACGGTATGCGCGTCTGTACATGTGAGTTTAGCCTGAACCACGCCAGCAGCAAGATTTTAGCCAGGTAGAACAAAGAAGCAGACTTGTAACAAAAATCTAATAATTTTGTTAATTGCAAGCTTTTACTCTCTAGCGCGAACATGATTGTGTGGTTTCATAGTGCTCCTTGGTTAATGGTTATGTGGAGTCCTCAATTTAACTAGCAAATTATTCTCTCCTTCTACAACTCCTTCCAGATTGCTAAGAAAAGGCTAAACAGAGTGAATCTTTTTTTTTTTTAAGCAATTTTTTGTTTTAAGATTTTATTTATTTGCGAGAGAGAGAATGAGAGACAGAGAGCATGAGAGGGAGGAGGGTCAGAGGGAGAAGCAGACTTCCCGCTGAGCAGGGAGCCCGATGTGGGACTCGATCCCGGGACTCCAGGATCATGACCTGAGCCGAAGACAGTCGCTTAACCAACTGAGCCACCCAGGCGCCCTAAACAGAGTGAATCTTAAATGTGTGTGTTGATAGGCAAAAATAATGCAGCATGAAATTTAAATTGGCTTTCCAGTAGAGGCAATAAATATAACTATAGTCCAGAGTCTGGTCTCAAGGTTAACTGCATACCTTTGCAGACCAGCTGACCAGAGTTATGGACATAACTTGTGGCCATGGGACAAAACCGGTTTATCTATTTGTGGAATAAATTCATGAATTTATCAGCCTTATGCATTTATAAACTGCACAATTCATAGACTTGACAGTGACAGATTGAGCTGATTATAGATGAATTATTCAGCTTTGGTTTGCTGCCTTTGTACAGTTACTCCAGGCAGTCCTCAAATATGCTTTGTACTTCTGCCTTCGTATCTTTGCTTGTGGTGTCCCATCTCCTTAGAACCTGCTCCCTTTCCTTCTCCCGTCCTTCTTCCCTACCCTCCCCTCACATCCATACCTCTCTCCTGGCCAAGTAACTTCTAGCTCATCTTTCTAGATTTAGAGTATCTGCAGATTCTTTTCTAGTCCTCTCACCATCTCTCTTTCCAGCCATATCCATTCTCCACTCGGCAGGAGTGTTCATTTTTCTTTCCACACCCTTAGCAATTGTGTTGTAGTCTATTGTATTGATATCTTCAGGCTCTTCAAAGGAGAGGTTATGGTGTGTTTAACATGTGGTAGACACCTAAAGATGTTTAGTGAGTGAATAATTGAATGAATAATTACAGTGTTATTC
Organism: Mirounga leonina; assembly: GCF_011800145.1. Taxonomy (NCBI): domain Eukaryota; kingdom Metazoa; phylum Chordata; class Mammalia; order Carnivora; family Phocidae; genus Mirounga; species Mirounga leonina. The sequence continues at coordinate 43,378,796 of NW_023270377.1, read as the reverse complement.
TTTTCATCTTTGTTGTGTTTAAATAAATGTTTTGTCTCATACTTCGATGAATTTTAAAAGACCAGAGAAATATCTATAGAGGCACTTCTAAGTATTTTTGCTTATAATGAATTTAGTTTTTAAAATCTTGACTACAATTTTACTGACAATGGCTTTTGAGGTCGTTTTCATGATTGTTAATTTGTGAAAAACAGCTAATGGACTTTTTTCTTTGATGAGTTGCGTGAAGTTCCATGAGCTTTATACTTTAAGGAAAAGTGGGGCAAGATGGTTTGAAGGTTGTAAGTAGCACAAACCTAGCAACCTTAAATTCTTGACTGTTAATTATGGAAAAGTCTAAACGTATTCAGAAGTAGAGAGAGTGGTTTAGTGCATCCCCTGTGACTCATCACCTAGCTTCTATCATTTCAGCCATGGGTTAGTCTGGTTTCATCTATTCCCCTACCCACTGTCCCTGCCCCACATTTTCTTAAAGGCCGACTTACTGAGGTCTTACTGATATGACATATAATGTACTCTTTTCAAATGTAAAGTTTGAAGAGCTGGGATAAACATACACAACGTGTGCATGTTCAAGATATAGAACATTTCTATTACAAAATCTTTACCCACCCCCACCTTCAGGCAACCACTGATTTGTTTCTGTTACTAGAGTTTTGCCTTTGTCTAGACTGTCCATAGAAATGATTCAAACAATATGGAGGCTTTTGTGTCTGGCCTCTTCCATTTAATATAAAGCTTTTTGAGATTCATCCATGCTGTTGCATGTATCAGTAATTGTTCAGTTTTTCTCTACTTTATGGATGTACCACAATTTGTTTATTCAACAGGTGGTAGACTTTAGATTGTTTCCTGTTTTAGGCTGTGATGAGCAAAACCACACTTTGAACATTTGTGTACAGGCTCTTCTGTGGACATATGTATTTATTTCTCTTGGGTAAATACCTAGGTGTGGAACTGCTAGGTCATAGGATGGGTATGTTTATTTTTATAAGAAATGGCCAAACTGTTTTCCAAAGTAGCCTCACCATTTCAATGAAAAATTCAGTGAATGTCAGTGTGAAATTTCAAACTAAGAAAACTCCAAATTTTGGAGTTTTAAATTTCTGTTACTAATAAATCTTTGATCTCAAGTGCATGGTTATTTTTATTACTCAAAGAAATAAGACTCACTGAGACAACTATCAAGACATCTTGCTGCTTACTGCTGGCAAGATCCTGGCTAGAGTTCTCTTGGACAGACCACAGTACAGCCCTGCCAACCATGCGCTCCCCAAATCACAATGTGGCTGTGGGCCATGGTGCAGTACAGCTGACTTGATGTTTGCAGTGTGTTTGGATTTAGGAAAGTCAGGGCTTAACTCAGGCTGTATCTTACAAGATTATAGGTTCCAGAACATTCATTTTTTCTGGTTAAATGAAGCTGCCACTGAAGAAACAAACCTTATACATAGGGTTAAAACAGGTTTTTTTTAAATTGAAAAAGTATCATTACCATTAAGTAATTTGGAAAGGAAGTATAAACAATGGCATCTTAGAACATTATCTTTTAACCTGGTGAAATACTATGATTAAGTCAGGAGTTCCAGATTCTTGACAGCCTTTTTTTTTTTTTTATCAGAGTTTTGAAAAATCCTGGACTTAAGACTATGACATATTTTCAATTTTATTAGAAAACTAAAGGTGCTTTATTTAGTTCTTGCTTTGATATGATGTAGAATAGGTTTAGATATATTACTATTATGAACATCTCATTTTCAACTACCATTAATTGAGTGGCACAGACAATGAGACCCTATAGTAGATCTCTATCTAGTACACTCTTAAGCATAACAGATTAAAACTGCTGGAACAGTTTCCTAGAAGACCAAGTACACGGACAATTTTAGCAAGGTGCAAGCTTTATCCAATATGTTATGTAAGTGCGCAGGAATTACTCTATGCTATTAACAAAATTTTGGCAATTTTTTAAAAATTATATAACTATCTTTGAAATTTATAGCACAACACAGCAGTTAAACTATCAACCAAGAAAGTATAAGATCTCATTTTATTTTCAGAGAAGGCCAAATAGCTGCTTCATAAGGATGTTGTTGATGATTCCTTGAATTGGGAGAAAGTTCCAGTGAGACCTGAAATGACTCAACCCCCCAGGGAGCAGACAGCCTTGAAGTCTACCCATAGAATAAGCAGACTTGATTTCTTTTGGATTTCTAAAACTTGATATGATTCTTTGCCATAGCTACCCAGACTGGAAGCTGGACACAGTCCCACAGTAATATTTATTTGCACCAAATGCTGTAGTCATTCAGAACCTGTCTAGGATGCCCAGGATTTTAGACACAGCTTATATCTGCACCATAGACTGATTATAAATCTTAGATTGGAGATCCAAGTCAGCCTGAGGCGAGGGCCAGAAACCTGTAGAAAGAAAAAAGAATAGAAAAAAATGCTATGCAAAGTTTGGAAGAGCATGTCCCTTTGCTTGGACTCTGAATTTTCAAAGTATTGAGACTTTTCAGAAGGAGAAGGCAGAGACAGCTCAGGTCCTAAATACAAGGCATATTTAGAGAATGGACTCCAAAGCCGGAGTAGAAGGAATACCTGCAGCTACTCGTGTGGGTGTGAAGAACAGTGTAAAACCAAGAAACCAGAGTGGAGCTATGCTGGCTTTCTAAGAGACAGGGCTCAGCTGATATCAATGTTGCGCTTGAGCCTGAGAGTCAAGCTCCAGAGTCTGAGGAGTCTCTTTTTCTCTTAGGGTCCATGATGTGATCCAATATCTAGCAGGGTTGAGTTGTAATAGTCACAGAAGGCGGTTGAAGAGATCTAACTTTATTTCCTTAAACCGATCTCCTCTTGCTTCCTTCTAATGATGGAAAATTATCGAGTCTGCTCATCAAAGTTATTTGTTTTCCAGTTAAAAATTTGGGTTTTTTGTTTTTTGTTTTGTTTTGGTTTTTTGGAGACAATTACTGCATGATTCCATTTATATGAGGTATCTAAAGTAATCAAACTCAGGAGATGCCTGGGTGGGTCAGTCAGTTGGGTGTCTGACTCTTGATCTCAGCTCAGGTCTTGATCTCTGTCTTGAGTTCAGGCCCTATATTGGGCTCCCTGCTGGGCATGGAGCCTACTTTAAAAAAATTTTTTAAATAAAATAATCAAACAGAAACACAAAGTAGAATGGTGTTGGCCTGGGGCTGCCATGGGTGGGGGGGGAGGGGCATGCAAATAGGGAGTTGTTCCACTTGTTTACAGTTTCAGTTTTACACAATGAAGAAGTTCTAGAGATTTGTTGAACAATGTGAATATAGTTAACCTTACTAAAATGTACACTTATAAATGGTAAGATAGTAAATTTTATGTCATGTTTTTTAACCACAATTTAAAAAATAAAAATAAATTAGACATCACCAAAAGAATTTAGGTTTGGGGGGGTTGTCTCTTACACTTTTTCAGCATTTCTCACATCAGAAGGGTTCTCCCCTACCCCTATTTTGCTTTTCTAAATGAATCTGGAGCAGAAAAACTCATCTAACCTCCTGGCACTGAAGAAGGGTTTTCTGCTCCTTCCTCTCAGGCTTCTTGTTGAAATGCTTTGTTTCCTCTAAGGGCATCATCTTTTCCTCTGATGCATCAGCTTTAATTTAACTGGGCTACCTGGTGACTGAGTATCCACTGTCTGGTAGCCACTGAGACATTGCTGGTTTCCCCTAATTTTTGGAGCATTGGGCTGATACCTGCTGTCAATGACCACACTATTGCCTCCAGTTATGAGGTCCCTGTACTTTGTCATCTTTATCTGCACCCAGCAGCCCATTCAACATGCTGTTCCCCCTTGGAGACTTTGATGGCTCTTACATGCTTCTCAGAAACTGGGGAGTTCAGGATCCTGTGTGAATGCCCTTAGTTGTAGTCACCTTCCCAGTCATTTCTACTCAACCACTCCAGCATCACATTAGGTATAGGACCATCTTCAAGCCAAGGAAGTCTCTTAAAGGTTTCTGACTTGCCATGCTACACAGGAATCAGGGCACCAGCTCCAGGATTCTTTGATTCTCTCAGATTTGTCTCTATTTTTCTCTTCTACTTACTTCTCTCAGCCAAGTTTTGACCCCAAAAGGGGAGCAAGGATACCTGGATGTATTCTCTCACTTTCTTACTTTCTTCCTCTTTCCTTCTTCTGCCCAGAAAAAAAAAAAAATTATATTAAATCCCAATTTCCTACTTAGTGTTTTCTCTACTTTCCCAGGGGGCAGTGAGCCTTAGCCTCATGGTTTACCCTTGCTGACCAAAAGTCTACTGGGAGAGAAGGGGGAAGAATTACCAAGAAGGAAAAAAATTGGGTGCAAATATTTTTACAATACCTCCGCTTTATCTGGGCTTCTTTGTAGATTCTTCTTTCTTCATGCCTCTCCATGTCTTGTTCACTCTATTTCTCACATGCTTCTAATACATTCTTTACCACTATTTTTACCACCCCAATAGTGGATAAGAGTAAAGTTCTGAGTCAGACTACCTCAGCTCAAAACCTGGTTTTGCTGACTCACCAGCTATGTGAACTGAATGAAGTTCCTTAGCTCTCTGTGCTTCAGTTTCTTTACCTGTTAAATATAGATTAATAATAGCCCTCACTCTGTAGATGAGATAATTATAAACAGTATTTTGAACAGTGTCTACAATATAGGAATTGCTCAATTAATATTAGCATTCAATATTCAGACCATCATCACTTCTCCTCTAGATTAGTAAAATAGATTTCTAATTGAATTCATTATCCCTGTTTCTACCCCAGGACTTCTTCATTTATACTGTTATATAGAATTCAGAGGATCTGAGAATTGTGTGGGAGAAATTACATCTTTATTTTAGCTGCTATTTAAGTGAAATTTGGCATTTCTTTCCATTCTGCATGTATGCTTTAAAGTACAAAAGTATTCATAATATCTGACCATGTCACCAACAGAAATCACAAATATTTCATGTTAAATTGCAGTTTTTGCATGTATCTCATTTATGCTCATCACTACTTTTAAATTGATAGTTATTTAAATCACTACTAGATATTATTTTATTAGGTTATATCACCTATATATAGGTTAGATATTATTATATTAGGTTATTATATCACATTTAAAATATGTTTATAATTATAATTTAACCCATTATTTTGAGAGGGATATATAGGCTTCATCAGATATCAAAGGGACCTTGGCACAAAAAAGGTTAAAATACCTTATTTGAAGTGGGTTTTTAAAATTTACATCTAACCATTTTGCTTCCTGATTAAAGTGTTTTGCTAGCTCTTATCACTGACCATATCAAAGCACAAACTGCTTAAGAAGATATACAAGGAATGTACTGGCTCTCAGTCTACCGTTAGAAGCTCAGTGCTTGTCACGGCCTAAGGCCTTATCCCTCCAACCATTCTGGAATACTCTCAGGATCTGGAAGGCATCGTGCTCTTTTAGGACTGCATTTATGTGCCTGTGTGTATGTGGGGGGAGGCGTGATTGTTTTGGAATGCCCTTCTTCTTCCTCATTTATGCCTTCTCCTTACTCATCCACCAACTTTTATTCATCATTAAAGATATTGCTAACATCATCTCCTCCTTTATGTCTTCAGTAGACTCCCAGTATGGTTGAGGTGACTTTCCTGTCCTCTCCCACAGCACCCTGTGTAAACCGTTTGTCACATTTTATTAAATTTGACTGTTTACTTTTCTGCTTTCACTAGACTGTGAGTTTCTTGAGTGAGAGCCATGATTTATGCTTCTTCCCTCCTCTCTCAGCTCTTGTAGTAGTATCTAGGACTCAATGAATGGGTAAAATCTGATAGGATATCACACAAATATGAACAGAATTGATGTTATCTCGGAGACAAAGTACCAGAGACATTCTGAATTATTTTCATTCCCTCCTCTTCTGATAATAGTGTGGGGAAAACATTGCTCCTTTGGGAAGCTCAATGATATATTGGGTTATGTAACTGAGGAGAAGCTTTGTGACTTTGGGGGAGAAGGAATGTGTAATTTTTTTCTTCTGGAGTCCTGGAAGAAAGGGATCTTGGCTTGGCATCAGTGGAGTTAAGGGACCCCATCCTGGAAGGACTTGGTTGTTGTAGGCTAAATATTCCACACCTAAAGTGAAGTAGGAAGTAATATACAACAATAGAAGACTTAAAATTATTGATAGAATAAATGGAATATGAGAAGGGCTGCAGCTGGTCATTTCTGGACTGGACAGAAACACTGTTACCAACTACTGTTGGTAACATTCATCTGTACTGGTTGTGTTAGATTTCAAGAGGGTTCCTGATTTGACCCTTAAGCATCCTGTGTTACTGCTTAATTTTATGAAAAGAACTTTTGGATCTAAGGATCCATGTGGTCAGGATAAGTGTCCATTATGCACCATTCCACATTTCAAATCACTATCATGGGAAAGATAGTATTATAAATGGTGATAAATGGATAATCATTTGAAGAAAAATAAATTGGACACTATGACAAAATGGAGTTGAGATGGATTAAAGATTTTTAAAGTAGGGACGCCTGGGTGGCTCAGTCTGTTGAGCGTCTGCCTTCAGCTCAGGTCATGATCCCAAGGTTCTGGGATCAAGTCCTGTATTGGGCTCCTGGCTCAGCGGGGAGTCTGCTTCTCCCTCTGCCGGCCGCTCCCCCTGCTTGTGCTCACACACACTCTCTCTCTCTCATTCTCTCTCTGACAAATAAATAAATAAATAAATCTTTTAATAAATAAAGATTTTTAAAGTAAATAAGCCATAAAAATACTAGAAGAAAATATAAGATACATTCTAAAGTATAGAGACATGGTAGAAAAGGCCTTTCTGAGTATGACACAAAAATGGAAGCCATAAAAAAAGACTAAAATATGTGACATCATACAAATATTTTAAATTCTGTATGAAAACACATATACAAGAAATCACAAGGTCAAAAGACAAATGAAAATCTGAAAGAAATAGTTGTAGCTAATTTCTTAATATGTAGATTTTTTTTTAAAAAATACTAACCTAATATAAAAAATGAGCAAAGGATAAAAGCAAACAGTTAACAGGGAAGGAAATACAGATGATACTTAAACATGAAAAGATTAATAATTTTACTCAAAATAAGAAAAATACTATTAAAATCATGATCAGGTACCATTTTTCACCTACCAGACTAGAAATAGGAATGATGAGGGTGCGGGAAAATAGGTAATCTCATACATTGTTAAGAGAAATATGAATTGGTACAACCTCTATAGAGTACAAATGGGCAATATCTATTAAAATTAAGGATAATCATATGCTTTGACTCTGCAAAAAGATATTTTCGTGTACACACACAGACACAATCACACACACACAGGAGATGTGGCTCCCTTCCTTCGGTTTACATGGACATTGTCATGCAAACTGCAGCTACCTTTTAACCCTGAAGGGTGACAGCCTGTGGGCCCCGCAAACACTATGAGGATGACAGAGTGAAAAGGTAGAAGGAATCAAAGTCTTCATTGACATTATTGAGCTACTGATCTTACTGTACCTAGAGCTGCCTTATACCTGCACTTAGAGTTATGTAAGAGAATACATTTTCTACTGTTTCAGCCATATGAATTGGGGTTTCTGTTATTTATAGCTGAAAGCATTTTAAATAGATAAATATGTGTGTACATACATCATGTATATATCTATACACACATGTCTTTAAATTTGAGTATGGTATTACAAAATCTATCATAATCAATGTAACCATATCCTATTGTTGGAACATATGTTATTTCCAATTTTTAAAAATAATAAAATTGCAATTTTACATAAATGTTCATACCTTGATTTTCTATGGCTAAAATTTTAGAAATAAAATCACTGTATAGAACCTTTAAGGGTTTTGTTAAATATTGGAAGGCAACTGGCCAGGCAATGTATGGATTGTTCATTTCTGCTCACCCTAGATATTAACATAAAAGTGTACTGCATTTGTAAATGAAAGGATAGTAAGTAATTTTAATTTACATTTTAATTATTAGTAAGAATGAACACTGTGATTTATTAAAAGTTTACATTTTCCAGAGGTTACTTTTCAGATCAGAATCAGAAAAAAGAAAAAAAAGATAGCAAGTATTTAGCAAAATTTTAAATTCAAGAGTCTAGGGGTCAGGTATGAAATATAAAGTGTTAGTATATAAATTTAGTCAGCCAGAACCTATTACTATATCTTCTCACATAAAGATCTCATGAGCTGATGATGGGAGTGAATTTGATGGGAAGAGTGAATTTGATGGGAAGATCTGACTTTAGTCATTAGTCTTTTTTGGTGCCCAACCTCCTGGGCTGAGCTGGACATAAGGAGGAGAGACACATTACAATCCTCCTCTAAGTTTGGAGATTTGAGAGTAGGGGGATATTGTGCATCACTTTTTGGGTGAGGTCCAAACAGCTGATAAGCATTATTAGAACAGTTCCCATTGACATTACAGTGTTGCATCTATAAAGTAGAAATGGTGATAAAGCACAAGGGGACATGAGCTAAAAGCTGACATCAGTTTTGCAACAATTAGAAAGTTGTATTTTTTCACGGCGGAACTAATGACTAAAAAATTATACCACCACATTTGCGTTTGTATTTCTTCCGTCATATATGTACTTGTCTTAGTCACTCATTAGTCATGAGCAACTATGAACCCAAATTCTTCACTTTAAAAACGGACATAATAATATCTATATAATATGCTTTCTTCTTGTAAATAAATGCTCCTATTTCTTGTCCAAGATCTTATTTCTTGGGTGGTTTATTTCTTGCCAGGCTGAATGGAATATATAACCAGGTAATATACCTAGTCAACAAATATATGTATTTGGTCAACACAGTATATGTTGTATCAAGAGATATAAAGCCAAATTCGAGGCTCTGGTGTACATTCTGCCTTGAAATGACATGCTGTCTTTGGCCAATACCAGGAATCTTTGGTCAAACATCTGGTCAAGGTAGGCCTCGCTATTGATAGTCTGTCCACATTTATCAGCAAGGAAGAGAGCTCTGCCCACACTGCAGTTGCAGGGCTGTCTCTCCCAGGAGAGTCCCACTTTCAATGTTTCAGTCATAGGAATGCATCTTGACCTATGAGTAGATGGCACCCTAAATAGATTTCCATCAGTCCTATGCAACTTCCTCAGAATCCTGTCTGACTCTGGAGCTGTAAAGAACTTAAGTTTGCTATAAGACACAGGTCCTGGTAGATTCTAGTCTTTGGGACAATTTTGCCTTCTGCCAAGGCACATCTACAAGTAGGGAAGACTATCCTCATCTACTCTTTTTTGTTATAATTTCTATCCCATGGCACCTGGCCTGGTTCAGAGCCCAAGATGACCTGAGTTTCCTTAATAGAATCCTTTACTTAGTATACAGGCAGCCATATAACTCATGCCATTACTTGAGTTGCTGAGAAGTATGAAGCTTTTCAGGAAGATATTCTTGGAGCTTGAAGCCAAGTAGTTGCCTCAATGACTGCCTGATTGTTTCCATTTAACAATTTGGATTTTCTCCCACAGTCACTTCAGTGTGCTCAGTAAATTGGTGTTTTATGCTTGAATTTTACTTTCAGAATTCTGTCTCAGTATTATGAGGATCTGATGTCATGATGTAGGCAAACGTCCTTGTATTGACATGTTTTGTTTTTGGCTGGTGGAGGATGCCAAAATTCTGAGTTCCACGGGAATAGAGCCAAGAGACGTTTGGCTTCTTAGTTGGAGTTAGTGTCCGTGGGAGCGGATCTGGGAAAGTCTTGTGGAGGATCCATGGCCAAAACCGCATAATCAAATTTTGTTCTGAATAGGGTCCTTCATAAGATGTTAGGGAAAAAAAAAAAGCATAACACTTATTGGGAAAAAGCTTTCTTAATAGAATAATCTTGAATGGTTAGTAAAATAAATTAAAGATGTTATTTAGTAGCTTAATCTATTTATATTTTTTGGTTTAAAGTTACCTTTATGGTTAATTGAATCAAATTTATCTGTTCCTTCTCAGGAGAACATTTCAACAGATCTCCTTAAGGTCAGAATCTAGGAATATGTTTCAGATTTCTATAATTTGAATCCAGTGAATAGTATTTTGCCTAGAGTGCATATGTAGAACTAATAAAGTAAAATTTAAAGTCAATTTTTAAAGAAAGTACATATGTGTATTTAATTAAAAATTACCTTTATTATGGAGCAGAAATAATAACATTACATTGTTAAAAACTTTTATATCTTATAATAATCCAAAACTGGAATCAATGAAAACTAAACATGTACATCTTTGCTTCATTGCCAAGCTATGTATTTCTGTATCAGGAATATTTAGTGTAATGTTAAACCATAGCTGAAGTGAACTATTCAACTTTTATAGCAGATTATTAGGGAGTTATTTGTCATTATCACATATACATTTTATGCTTGTCAGGTAAAATAGGCAGCTTCGTATATAGAATCTTATGTTCAAGAGTATCCTATGTTCTTGACAGAATATAATATTTATTGAGTTATTTTGATAGGTAATCTAGTAAAACATACGTAAATGTTCCCTCCATTTAGTGTTTTAAGTGGCAACAAAGATAATTTTGCCATAAGCCATGCATGCTATCTACTTAAAATGTACTCATTTTCCAAAGACATTCTCTGTAAAATTCCATCTGGACATGAATGAACTAAGTTTAGTACCCTTTTGCATTGCTTAACATCTTACATAGGGTTGACCAAAATGAGTATAGTTTACTTTGATAGGTTTTGCAGTGTGTAAACTAGAACTGAATGACCATGGGAATGAAATTTCAACACTATTCATCGCATGTCAGACAAGTCATGATTGCATATCACATTTTAGACTATGGTTTAATTTCTTAGTTATATTATAGGGCATTATTCATGTGTCTTATTTTAAAAAGTAAGCATCTGATATTTAAATGAATTTTTATCATGCTACATTTTTAATAAGTAATATTGGGATAAATGATCAAAAAGTATAACTGATCTGGATTTCTATTTCTTATATAATTAATATATAAATATTAATGCTGTTTCCTTGGGCAATTTGATTAATCTTCTTTAGCCTCAGTTCCCTCTATGAAATGAGTATGACCATAATAATACTTAACTTTCAGCATTATGAAGATAAAATTACATCATTAATGTGAAAGCACTTTGAAAACTTAATTATTAATACATTATTATTTTAACTTTTTATTACTATATACAATAAAGTAATGGTTTTAAGTGCATATGACTATAGATTTCCCATTAGAGTCTATCCGTCCAAGAAAATCTCCAAGTTGATAAAAGATTTGTTTAAATAGATGTAAATTGTGATAATCCTATGAACATTTATTGAGTGTCTTCTATTGACTTTTCCCAGCTTACAAATCATGATTCAGAGCCTTTTTGTTTTTGTTTTTAGCTTTTCTGCATTTCATCCTTTGAAATCATTCTTCTCACTCTTAGCCACTATGCATTCTTATCTAGCATTTTAGAACTTTATCTCAGTTCTTGAACCAATTCTCTTATAACTTTGGGCAACCCTCTCCCTAGACCTCAATTCTATTTTATGTAAATTAGATGATCTCTAACACCTGTTCCGGGTCTCATATCCTATGACACTGACCCATTTCCATCTCTGTGTGCACATTTTTCTGCTTTGCTTATCATCCTCTCTTTGTCCTCCTTCTCGTTAATACCAACTCTACCCTCCCCCACTATAATGCAGAATCCAGTAAGGATATATTACAAAATATAAACATTAAAAAATATAATTTCACTCTTCCATTAGGGCCTGGTGAAGAATTGTAACCAGAGCAATGAAACATTGTGTCAAACTGCTCTTAGTTCACATCCAGGCTGGTCACTGAGGTACCTCTCATTGTCACAGTTCCTCAAAGTTCTCATCTGTGAACTGGGAACACTAATGTCTTGCAAGCTGAGCATGTCACAAAAGTGCTTAGCGCAATTCTGGTGCTCAATAAATATTATCATCTCATACCCTCCTAATTCTGACGCCCACACATCAGTAGCCCTGATGATATCCTGATTTTGTTTTTGACACATAAATCTGAATTCATACTTTGAAGTCCTTTTTATTTAGTTGTATAGTTTAATCTATCACAGAGTTGCCAGTGGTGATTGGGTGATCCTTAAGAACAAAATGTTTTGGTATATAGTAAGGGTTTTAGCCATGTTAAGACATCCAGGCTGATTTGAAATTTATTTTCCTTTAGCAACACTCAAATTGTTTAATGAATAAAGCTCATTAATTGGGAAGCAGTCTTTATAAATATATTGTATTATTTCTTAAAAAATAATTTTTGTCTTAAGAAGAAAATACAAGAGTTTGTAAATTAGGTTCTATGAATGCACTCTAGGAAAGCCCTAAATTCCCTGAAATTATATGCAAATTGTGAGTTTTATTTCTTCTGGTGAACTGTCTTTAGTTTTCAACAGATTCCAAAAGGGTCATTGATATCCTAAAATGTGTCTGTCATGGTTTAAAGTGAAATAAATTTGTTCTCATTTTTGGGCTAGAATAATTTAGTTCTAATTTAATTACTACCAATATCAAATTACTGCCTTCTTCTTTTAAGAAAATAAGGTTCTATGCAAAAGTGCAAAAACCAAATTGAATACAAAAAGAGTAGAGTAAGGACACCTGGGTGGCTCAGTTGGTTAAGCGTCTGTCTTTGGCTCAGATTAGGATCCCGGGGTCCTGAGATTGCTTCCCACGTTGGGCCCCTTGCTCAGTAGGGAGCCTGCTTCTCCCTCTGCCTGCCGCTCCCCCTGCTTGTGCTCACTCTCTCTCTCTCCCTTTCTGACAAATAAATAAATAAATAAAAATCTTTTAAAAAAAAGTGTAGAGTTTGGGAGAGTTTTTCTTTTCATATTTATGTATGTATTTTTAACTAGTATAGATTTGTGGGAAGTATTACAAAACAGTCAGAATATTAAACCTGATGTACCACATTGAACTTTACATGATGTTTTCTGAAAATCTCAGAATTAGTATGATATCATAAGTGAATATTCTTGGGGTGCTTAAAAGAAAGTGATGAGTGATGATGCCATTTCTGGGACCTAGGTAAAATAGAAAAGGAAATGCCTAAGTCCTGTCACAAAAGAGATTGGACCTGATGCTTTCTTTCATGGTCATATGGGTTTCAAAGAGGGCTCCTACATGGTGAAGTCGGTGATGGGATCCTGGGGCTGCATGGGAATGGTGAGTATAAAGATTAGGGAGTCCTGTGACAGGGTCCTTAGAAAATGAGGGTGTTCCTTCCTCACACCATAGAGGTCAAGGTCCCCAGTTATTTGTCCTCCAGAGCCTAAGGTATGTTAATGGGCCTATTGACCCAGACTTTTGGATCAGGTATATTCATGGCCCGAGAAGTAGCTTCTGGTGTGTGTAATTCAGAGTGGCCTCACCTCATCCCTGTAGTTGGCCCTTCACTCACAGGGACAACCCTCTTACAGTTCCAGACTTGTCAATGTTAAATGTATCAGTATTAAAACTAGAAAAAGTACTACACTTAGGTTGTATGAGTGTAAAGTGCTGTAATATTATTGATGGTTAAACATTACATTTATGTTAATTATAAATTACTTATTTAGAAACCATATACTAGATAGAATTTTAACAACCTCTTCCATTAGATTTAGTGACCCTTTATAGCTAAGTTACTAAACTGATAAAGGGTAGTGGAGAGTCCACTTCATAGACATTATATACAATGTTACCCTTAAGGATTTCTAGATACTTTATAATTGCTTTTCAATTCAATTTGAAAATTCCTGCCTCCAAAGCTCAGATAAATGTGCCAGTATCATTAAGTGCTAAGAAAAAAAATGCAGCTTCCCAGTGTCCCTGTGGTTTCTTTAGAACTTGTAACTCTAGGACTATATACCCTTGCCAACTGCAATGCATTTGGAAATTGAACCTATGAAAACATATAAATAGTTTTCAGGTCAAGATAAAGAGAAATGAAACAAATATAACTAGTCCTTGCTTTCGTATATTTAAAACAACTCAACCAGAACCAATTTAACAGGAATTTCACTCATGAGAACTCCAGTAGCAGAGCTAAAATTCCCAAACCAAACTTTTATGCTAAACCATTATACTTTTATAGTAAAGTGAAGTCAGAAATCCAGAATTAGTCATTATAACATAAAGTGTTGTGTCTTTCAAAAAAGGTGAAAACACTTTAATATAATTTATATTGTTTCTACACATTAGGCATAAGAAATAATTTCACTTAGTCATAAGTACAATGAATTTGATTAACAAAATCCTGATTTACAAAATAGAAGTAAATATATGCAGAAATATATTCATTATCAAATTATAAAATAAAATTAACAATTCTGTTATGCTATCATCAGTTTATTATTTTGCATTTCAGATAATAGAGTTAAATCATTTTGGTATGTTTAATAATATTTATAAGTATTAAAATAATGGAACGTTGAGATTTGAATGCAATGACAGTAAACCATTGAAATTTCACATTCACATGATACAGCCATCATGAATCCATAAATGAATGTTAATAATGTAAAAAAATATAAAATAATTGTAATATAACCATCTAACCATTAGCATATGGAGTTTTAAGACCACTATTTAATCTGCTAATTTGCTCTGAAATATAAGCAGTTGCTTTTCTGTGATACATGACATGTCTTTGTGCCTTAATACTTAATTTGAAATGTGTTTATCGTAAAAATATACCAAAGTAAATAAAAAAGGAGACACTTATTTACAAAACAATATTGTATACATATTATATAAATGCAATTGTTTCAAAGTCTTTTTATACAATATTGATAGAATCAGTCATTTCCATTATTTTATCATAAAAACTACAGTGTTGCAAAGGCAGGCTGTAATTTTGAAATCCTGATTAAAAATGAATACTTTTTGGCTGCCTTTTAAGATAATGCAGTTTCTTCAAGTATGCTACAGAATTGAATGCTGACCTCTAGAAAAATGATTCTTCTTTCATTAAAGAAAATCCATTCCCCATTTGGAGGTGTATGAAAATGCACCTTAAGAAAGGAGAAACTTATTATTTTACTGAATGTTTTTTTATTTGATAAACCTGGTAATATCAGCCATTCAGCGTATTGTATTAGCACCATTGGCATGGATTGTTAATGTACTGTACAGATCATAATAGGGATGGGGACTTGCAAATGGTGTACCATCCCTATTTTTGTGGAATTTCATCTTACCAAGTATGCTATTATACAATAAAAATTCAAGTGTTTAAGGATGATTCAAATGATGGTATGTAACAATCCTGCATTTCACCAATACTACATATAGATATTTCTGTAGATATTAAATGATACTGTAAAGAAATAGGCTTTAAAGCATACTCCTTTAATTCACCAGAACACAAGGAGAATTGCTTTCATTTACCTGGATATGTTGTAATATATATGAACATAAATGTAATTTGATCTCCTTGTTCAAAAACTCTGGAAATCAGTAAGACTTTTTATTGTATGATTTATTTTGATGGTTAAATGGCAACCATTGCATATCTTATCTCTTTTAGTCCATATACTGAGCTTATGCTTAAGTGACTGTAGCATACTCTAGGCTTATAGCCTGTGGTATATAATTTCACAGTTTCAAAATTGTTGAGGGGAAGGCCTTCCATGTTTTAGGAAGTTATGAACCAAATATAAATCTCATGAGCACCCACAGCGATCTACTACCATGGCTGGAATTTTCCCATATATTATTTGTTCTTTGCCATTAAAATACAGCATATTAATTGGAGACATCTTTGTGGGAGTACAGCAGGGGCCTGCTGAACCTCTTGGGTTTGCTTGGTGTACAAGATGAGTATGAGGATACTTTTGTAAAAACACAAATTCACACTCTCCAGAGCAGTAATTGGCCTTATATCTTTTGGGTGCAATAATCCAATCCCATCCAAAAGCTTCAAAGTCCACAGTTAGAGGGTAACGACAGCACCGAGATTCTGTTGAGTGCTCATCACAATCAAGCCCAAAATCTCTTCTGGATCTTTTTGGTGTGTCTGTCACCTTGACTTCTAAAAATGGATTCTGTGTGAAAAGGAAAAGAACAATCAATAATATGAAGAGGTCCCGGAACACTTTCCTACCTCAAGAAGTCATTATTGAAGAAACTAATCATTTTGCTTATGCCACATTTATTTTTTAAAGACACAGCATTAAGGAATTTTAATTTGCACTAGGCTTGATTCTTCCCTTATGGCTCATAAGAATATAGCAGCAATTCTAATTCCCTGTGGTCAGACCTATGTCTTCTTAATTTCTGTTTTCCCCAGCTTCCTGGCATGTAATAGATGCTCTGACAATATTTATGGGAATAAAGGGATGGAGTGAGGAGAGGGGAAGAGGAGGGAAGACAGGATGGAGGAAGGAAGAGGTTAGTTCTCTCTCTTCCTGATGAAATATGTTGGCTAAACATGTCTGATGACTCCTGGAGGAATAGGTATACTCATCCATCCTCTGTTCCCTAGATCTATACTTGGGGAAAATTGGCTATTAAAACCAGAGCAAATAGTTACCTCCCAACACTATATGGATTGTAATAGGAAAAAGAAAGGTAGGGTAATGGAAGTAGTGGTATGCATATTGAGTTGGAAAGAAAAACTCTTAAGAGAGCAAGGAACAGAATCAGAAGATACAATATTATTTCATTTTAGTCTTTCACTGAAAAATGTTTCTGTTCATATATTTAAACAATAATTTGCTAGTTCCTCCCTTGCCCCAGTCTTTTAATACATTTGAGACTTTTCCTTTTATATGGAAAAATCTGAGGAATGTGTCATTAATAATTATGTTTAATTTGTTTAATAATAATCTGTTTAATAATACCTAAAAGTTGTCACATTACCAACTTTGATCACTAAAATGCTATCTGTAAAAAAAGAATACTTTCTTAAATAATAATAGTTTTTATCCTATATCAAAATCAAAATAGACCTGGTAATTATTGTTATTTAATATTATTAAAAAATAGCATCATTTTGTGAGTCAATCACATTTTATGTAGCATATTCAAAGAAAAATTAATCATTTGGAAAATTATGTAATCTTCTAAAGAATATGTTTTTATTCAAAGTAGACTGACTTACTGATTATAGACTCTTTATAACCAAGACCCTTTAAGAACTAAAAGGATAACATTTATTGTTTGCAAGTATAATCTTTTGTTCTAAATTATGTCAATAGATGGAAGCAAAATGTATGGTCATATTAAGTAAGTTTGGGAAAGCACAGGTAAGCCAGAAGAGTAACTCTAAATTTATACTAGGATTTAAAATGGTTTTTATAGATTTTTATAATATGTAAAGTATTGTCATCTTCTTGGCCTGATATTAAATTAGTTGGCATTACCTAAGTAAACTCTTGCACAAAAATGGTAAGGCAGCTTAGAAATAAGCTAGGTGACAAAGGTTAACTAAGCTGGAAATTTTAATTTTATTAGGGGTAATTCACAAAGTAATCTACATATACATTAGTGCATAAACAGTCTGCAAAATAATAAACATATTTATCATGATGGACCTTAAGTATTGTATATTTAATAAGATGTAAGCCTAAACATATCATACTTAGTTAACTGCTATAAATAAAAGCATTTTATTTTCATTATACTTTTTCAAGTTTGTTTTTTCTGCTTATTTAATCCAAAAAATTTCAACACACTTGGCATTCTTCTGAGGAAAAAAATGTTTTAATTTGTTGGATATGTAGTAGAATCCACTATGAAGATTTCATGTTTTTATTCATGTAATCATGTAGCATATCAATGAAAAGAACTTTATATTTCATTTCCAATTCAAAAGAACTCCCTCAGAAGTTAAGGACTATGGCATAACTGTTTTTTTAATCTTCATGCAAAATAAAAGTATCAAGAGCGTGTTTCATAGGATATGAAATTAGGCACCTACTTTTATTGGGTACAGGGCTACCATAGGGATATGGTAGCCCTGTCTGGCTTATAAGCATAGGAAATGAGTAGTGATTTTTTCCACTATTATTCATTCACATGATGAATTAAAACGTAACAATGTTTGTTGTTAGATGTTATTTTCAGTTATCACTTACCAGCCCATCTTCTCCTGGTCCTGGGAAGGTTACAGCAAGATCATGACCATTCTCATCTAAAGCTTTGATTTCAATGCCTAAGTTGGATTCAGGCTGTTTGAGCCAATTTTGCAACACTGTCTTCACATCAATGCTCTGCCAAATACCAGTGCCTGGGTTCATGTCAAGTTTCAGAGATCGGATTCCAGTATACCTTGTACCGTCTTTCATGGGTTTGATGAGTCTCAGGATTTGCACAAACACTGTTGTAGGAGTCTTGACGGGTCTCAGATATATCCACAGTTGGGCCTTTACTACTTTATTATATTGTATTTTAGAGCTAAATTTAAAGAAGCAACATTTGGGGTTTCCTTCCACTTGCGTGAGAAGATCAGCTATAAATGAATAAGAAAAGAAAAATAGTTATTGAAATTATTTCTCATAAAAAATGAACAAGTCCCTTTATATTAATTGGTAAGCATTTTTTTTCCACTGGAATAGTAAGTGCATATTTTAAAGTGAAAAGCCATGCAGAATTTCATTCATAATTCAGAAAAATATCAAAGAAAATAATTACTCCAGCTTTTCAGAATTTTTTAGATATATATTTTTTCAGCTATTTATGAGGAATCTACTCCCTCTCCAGAGAACCGTGGACTAAGGAGAATTCTATGAAAGAATGAACAGTGGATGAAATTTTAAAATGATGATGATTAGAGAGAACAAGAGACACCGTGGAGGAACATCCACTTAGAATTCTTTGGGAATCTGAGTAGTTACACTTACGGAGCAGCTGTACCAATCAGTCTGGAAGAAGGAACCCTTCCCCCAAGCCTGAATTACCTGGGGACAAGACACACTGAGCAACTAACTGAGCCTGGGGAATTAGAAAATATAGCACATCTGTTATGTTTTGGCTCTGGAATAACCCTAAAGGAACAAAACAAATCAGGTAATTAGCACAAAAATGTGAATGTTACATTCCAGCTATCTCAAAAGTTAGAAAATACTGTCTTTAGAGACAGGTTGTTATTGTAAGCAGAAGCACTAGCAGTTTCTTTCCTTTTGTTTTTCCAAGATTGTTTACAAATAAGGGAAATCTCCTCCAGGACTGTTTGATAGTAGAGTCTTAAAGGAAAATTATTTGTTGCATTATAATGTGATTACCTAATAAGGAAAACAATATTTGAAACTGTTCCAAGTCCTGTTTACAGTGTAAAAAGCACTGTTTAAAGCAAGACCAGACATAGAGTATGAAATCTTTCTTGTCTTGCCTTCTCTGTTAAGGTGCCTTTCTGCCTTTCCTTGAGTATAGTTTTGAAGTGACTGCAACAGGAATGGTATGAAATCTATTATCTTTCAGAAGCAAGGTAGATACTATAGGTAATAGCTTCCTCCCTCTTATGAGACTAAAACAATATTTTAGAGGGTTATTAAGCAATGTGCCTGCCTGGAAATAGGCACACCGGGGACTCTCAACAATTGTGCCATGGTCAAGGTATAAGTGGGACTCTGTGAGCCATAACCTATTTAATTAAAATGTTTATTTCCCAGGCATTTCCTGATAATTAGCTCATGGTTATCATTATGCTATGTTTACGTCATCATTGGTCTTCCTAATATATTAAATTTTTTAAAACATTTTTTTATATTCTCCAGTGTCATAGCTTTCAAGATTAAATATTATAATTTGTGAAGAATATAAAAACACTGTGAGAAATAGTTTTGAATAACGGAAGTCATTCTAGGCATTTTGCAAATGCTCAAAGGAAGACCTTTCTCTATTATTAGAGGGGAAAAAACCTTGTTATTACAAATGCACATTTCAGGCAACTAAATGCAATTATGAAAATTCATGTAAGGTTTTAACGTTGCTTGCAGTATCTCCCAATGATTGCCTTGGTGGTACTCAGCTGTGAAATCATAAGCATGTTATATTTGTCAGATTAAACTAAACATGAGTGCCATGCAAGCATTTACTTTTTATTTCCTTTTGGCTTTTTAGCTCTCCAACAAAACAAATAACGCAGCAGATTTCAGTCTCATTAGTATATTTCTCATGAAATCTTGAAAAAAAGAAACTCTTCCTTCCTACTTACATACAAGCCAACAGCTTGTTAAAAGAGCCTGAAAATAGATCTGTTTCTCATGAACACTAAAACCACAGTCAGCGGAATTGCTGAAATACACTAAGAGGGCTACTCACACTCGGTGGGCATGGTAATGATCGTTTCGGTCGTAGCGTGGTAATCATCATCTTCCAAAGAGCCATCACTGCTGTCATCCCTCTGGACATCGTACTGATCAATCAGTTCCCGGAGTGGAGGAGCTTTGGGCAAAAGTTGTCTTATAGCATCTTTGCTGATGTTAGGAGCTGTTTCCAGACGAAGCTTACTGAGGATTTGAATTTTTATGGCTTCTATTCTCGAAGATTTAGTGTTTTGTCTCCAAGTACATGCATTACACAGCCCCTCTTTTTCCACATTTTCTTTTTGCTCACGGTTCTCATTTAGATCCACTGGACCAGCAACAATCAGCATAAACAGGTAAATATAAACATAGATTTGCAGTTTCTGCATGATTTTAAAATCAGTACAATCTTTTTTCTTGTTCTTATTTCTTCCTTTTACTTTTGTTTTGCTTTTGAGTAATGCCAAGCAAAATTTTAATGCCTGTACAGTCTGAGAGACAACTTGCCACACCAGTGAATCTTTTATACTGTATTCCAAGTGGCTTTTTATATTCCAACTTTGATGAGACAAGTGTCGTCAGGATCTATGATTGGCTCTTGCTCCACAATGAATCTCGCTGTCAGAGGTTAAAACCCTGTCTGTCACAAGTCACCAAACAGTATTTTGTTACAGTCAAGGGTGAGCTGATTCATTCGACTACTTCATAAAAAAAATAAATCTACAAATAATGAAAGATATATGTGACATTTGAAGAATTAAAGTCTATGTTAACAATAATAGAAAGTACACTTAAATCTTATTAATCTTTATATGTGAAACTCAAGTTGTAATTTAAATAAGTAAATCTTAGTTTTACACTTCATACTTAAAAAGTTGAAATATTGCTTCCTCAAAAGTTAAAATGATTATCTATTATTTAGGCAGGCATTTGAAGTAAAAAGAATTTTATTTATTTTATTAAATTATGTTTAGTGCTGTGTAATTAGGGAAATATGAATTTAAATAAGGAAGACCTGAATTAAAAGAAAAGGTAAGATTGTGCTACTAGTAAAAGATTTTCAGCTATAATTTGAGAAACTTGTTTTCCTGATTAAATTCTTAGGTCATGTTAAAAATCAACTTATTATAATGTTATATTACACGTGGAATTATTTTGAAATAATTTAATGTTTTTTACTAATATAAAAATTGTGCTCACTTTTTGGCCGATTATTATTGTTATTTCCTATTCTAAAGTTGCAGATTAATATTACTCAGAAGCTCTGTTTCTTCATTGTTTATTACCAAGAGGATAATGTCAGCTGTAGAAAAATCTCTGAACTTAGAACAAGGAGATAATGGGTTTTATGACTGGCAATGCAGCACTTACTACAGTTTGCCTCAGATTTCCATTGATAAAAGTAAAAAGCATAGTATCTATTCTCCATAAATTATGTCAAAATACTGTGTGCACATACGAGTAAAAGATCACCATTATAAAGGGGTGTCCATTTTTTGTCCCCCAATACTAAAATTGGTTTGCACCCCTTTGCCAGTTTCTCATTTTGACCAGCAGGCAGACACCTGGCAGGGATTTGGGGTGAGGTCTGGGAGCAGAGAATGGAGCTTTTTGTTCTCCAAATTTAAGGGGCCTGTGTAGGGATCAAACTCTCAACCTTAGCTTTGGGAGCCAGGAGATCTAATCAGTTGAACAGTTAAAGAGCTAAGCAAACATAACCAGTGAGAAACAAGCTGTTTCCAGGCCACAGGAGATTTCTTCTTCCTACTCCTTTTTGGGAAGCTAAGGACTCCCAGGAGAGTTAATCCATTATTCTGCTGCACGCCCCCCCCCAAGAGAATGCAGTGGCTCATATCAAATATTTATTTTTTAGGTCACTACCACTTTTGCACATTGTACACTAATTTACTGCCTCAGTGCACTAAAATGCAACTCAGTAGCCTGAAAAGTTAATGCATTTTCATCAAATTCTTAAGAGGTATCTACATCTCTTGAGAAAAAATGGCCTTACATAATGCATTAGATTTGCCCATCATTAAAGATTAAGGAAAACCAGACACAAACCAGATGCCCTGAAGGATTTCAGATACTCTTTATTGTGGAAAAATATTAGATCAGGCTTATAAAGTTTTATTTGGTAAATTTATTTTTCTATGTATAAATCCTGGCAATGTTATAAACATTGTAACATATGCTCCTATACACTTCTGAGTAAGTCAAACTTTTTTTTTTTTTTAACTTGATTAGATTTGCATAGCAGTTGGGAACTCGGGCTCTGGAATCAGGTGGACCTGAGTTCAAGTCTCAGTGTTGCCATTTCTAACTACTGATAATGGATGAGGTCCTTAACTTCTCTGACCTTCAGATTCCTCATAGAGCTTTGGGGGGATGTAATTTAATAATGCATGTAAATTGCTGAATATAGTGCCTGTCATATAGTAAGTGATTGATAAGTGTTACTTGAGTGCTCAGTCTTTGTTTCCTGCAGAGAGGTGTGAGATCATGCTTAAATATATCCTCCCCATGAACTAGAACTGCTTTAGGTTGTAGCTGCCAGTTACCAATTCACAGAGACTAAAATTTCATAAGGTAGCCCTATTACTGGCATATTTCAGCTCTTTATTCCTACTACCGAGAATAAAGTAAACAAAGGTGGGCGCCTGGGTGGCTCAGTTGGTTAAGCGACTGCCTTCGGCTCAGGTCATGATCCTGGAGTCCCGGGATCGAGTCCCACATCGGGCTCCCTGCTCGGCGGGGGGTCTGCTTCTCCCTCTGACCCTCTTCCCTCTCTTGCTATCTGTCTCTCATTCTCTCTCTCTCTCAAATAAATAAATAAAATCTTTTAAAAAAAGTAAACAAAGGTTATCATTTCCACATATAGCCAATGCTCATCATTCATGGGTTCCATATTTGCAAATTTGCCTACTTGCTAAAATTTATTTTTAACCCCCAAAATCAATATGCAGGATGATTTTGTGGTCACTCATGCACATGGGCAGAATGGTAAAAAATATGAATCTTCCAACATACAGGTTCCCAACTGAGGTCAGACAAGGCAAAGCTCTGCCTTGTTTCAGCTCTCATACTGTAAATAAGTACCCTTTTTACAATCTACTTAGTACCATGTTTTTTTTGCATTTTTGGTCGGTGGGCTTTTCTTGGCCAATTCTGTTTAAATTGGTCCCCAGTGCATAGTGCTAAAGTGCTTTGCTCCTAAGTACAAGAAGGCTGTGATGGAAAGTAGAATGATGGTTGCCAGGGACTTCGAGGAGCGGTTGGGGGGGAGCTACTATTTGATAGGTACAGAGTTTCAATTTGGGAAGATAAAAATGTTCTGGATATAGATGTTGATGATGGCTGCACAAAATGTACATGTACTTAATGCCACTGAACTATACACTTAAAAATGGTTCAATGGTCGATTTTATGTTATATATATTTTACTAGGGGTTTTTTTTAGAGTTTTTTTTTTTTTTTTAAGAAAGTTGCAATGTCTTAGAAAAAAATTTCCTTATGGAAAAATATATGTGTTAGATGAGCTCTACTCAGGCTTGAGTTAGTCTGTTGGCTGCGAGTTCAATGTCAATGAATCCACAATATATATTAGATAAGATATTTTTAAACAGATAAGGTTATATATTGATTGATTGGTAACAATGTTGTGACCAGAGGCTCACAGGAATGTAACCTTGTATTTCCTCTAGGAGCAATGGTTCAGTGCTGGCCGTGGCTTTATAGAACATAACTGCTGTGAATGAGAACCAACTATATCTAACCAACCTCTCTAGAAATCAATATTGAGTGAGTTAAGAGGTACTGAAGAAATTTTGAGAACATATATTGCTTCTCCAGTGGCAGTGATTGCAACCTCCCCAAGGCCCCAGAGCAGGAAGGTTCACCAGCTGTAGGAACCTTCACTGTGTTCTGACTGCCGATGGCCTGGCTTTGGCCACTTTCATGAAGGAGACAGGACAGTGTGTAATTAGGATGAGTGAGTAGAGAAGAATTCCTTTTGGCTGACTGGGAGAACTTGGTCCGCCAGTTTGTTGGCTTTTTGTTACGTTGGCCATCTTTAAAAACAGTTTCTCACAGGAGTCCGAATTTAGGTGGTTAATGCAGTACTTTACAAGACTTGTATTTTTCTTTCTGCTGTTCTTCTTTGTACTGGGTGGGCCTTACATCTCTGTGACCATGAGTAAGATCGCAAGCAAACTTCTCTCATCTCTGTTACAAATACCAGGGGGTGTTGCAAAACAACTTTGAGAATACAAAGCATATTTCCCCAAAAATGTTTATGGTTTTACTCTTTACAGTCTGGGAACTACTGAGTACATTAATATAAAGGCTTGCCAGAGTTTCATGATGTGGCCACAGAAGGGAGGAGGAGACTAGGAATTAGAATGGATCATGAAAAATTCAACTCTATTGTGGGGGAAGAAACCAGAAAGATATTTTATGTGATCGTTCTTGTCATTTCCTTATAATGACAGCCCTTTGGTGTCACTCCATGCTAATTTTGCTTAAGCCCAGAAAAAGACCGTATAAGTGCTCAACTCACACAGCAGCATGAGAAGGTAGTTGTCCCGCTTTGATATCCGATTACTCATGCTTTCAATAGATTGGAACAAAAATTAACAGAAACAAAAGTATTCTTGAGCTAGGGACCAACAGTATAGGAATAGAAGATAGGAGACCTGAAATCTGGCATTGCTGCTGAGTTTTGTGTGACCTTGAATAAGTCGATTAGCAAAGCCTTCATTTATGAATCTATGTATGTACATATGTATATATGTATGTATTAATTCATTTATTATTTTATGAAATATTCTAATGCCTACATGTGCCTGATACTGTGCTAGAGTCTGAGGAGACAACGATGCTCCAGACTGAGATTGTTACTGTCTTCATGAAACCTATAGTTTTGTTTCTTTATGTAAACTATGAGATTTGATTAGTTGTGCCCTTTCAGTGGAGATTTATCCCCAATGCAGTAATTCTCAAATTTTTTTGTTCTCAAGACTCTTTTATACTCTTAAATATTATATAGGATTCTCAAAAGCTTTTGTTTGTATTGGTCATATTTATCAATATTTAACACATTACAAATTTAAAATGAGAAATTTTAGAATATAGGTATACACAAGCATATATTGTATTTGCTGAGAGTGATGATGTTGTCACACATTGTGGAGCCTCTGGAAAACCCCGCTGTGCACAAAAGAAAAAACGAGAATAGCAAAAAACATCTTAGCATTGTTATGAAAATAGTTTTTACTTCACAGACTCTCTGAAAGGGTCTCCACTCCAGGACGTCCCAGACCACACTTTCAGAACCATGCCCCAAGTAATAATGTTTATACTACTTCAACTGAATATTTTTTCCCTATAACTTGAAGTCCCTTCCTCCTAATACCTGTATCTGTGCTCT
Organism: Mirounga leonina; assembly: GCF_011800145.1. Classification (NCBI taxonomy): domain Eukaryota; kingdom Metazoa; phylum Chordata; class Mammalia; order Carnivora; family Phocidae; genus Mirounga; species Mirounga leonina. The sequence continues at coordinate 43,353,054 of NW_023270377.1, read as the reverse complement.
GAATGAGAAATCAAATACGGTAATTTTTAAACATTGTGTATTTATTTTTTGACACATAATTATAGCCAAGAGCAGAAATATAAATATTACTCTATTATAATCACCAACTACCAACTTGAGGATATCAAGAGGACATGTTCCCATTTGTCAGTTCTAGGGTATAGGCTGAAATCTGTGGTCTTGAAGGATGTTTTGTAGATGGTCTTCAGGTCAGTCTTGAGATGATAATATCCATATTATGGCAATGCTTCATCATAATGTCCCAGGTAATAAAGTTTCTGCATTCTACTGTCCTTTAGAGGTAGAATTAACTCAGAAAAACTTCAAAATGTGGGGTGCCTGAGTGGCTCTTGATTTCGGCTGGCTTGGGTCATAATCTTGGAGTTCTGGGATTGTGCCCTGCATGGTGCTCCACACTCAGCGAGGAGTCTGCTTGAGGAGTCTCTCTCGCCCTCTTCATCTGCCTCTCCCCCACTCTTTCTCTCTCTCAAGTGAATAAATAAATCTTTAAAAAAAAAAAAAAAGAAAAAAACTTCAAAATGCGATTTCTCCTTTCCTTTCCAAAGTAGGAACTCCAGTTTATTTTATACAGATTTGAAATACAGAGAATCAAAAATAGTTGTAATTTAGCTTCCTTATTTTTCCATTGACAAAAGACGCTTGACTCAAAGTCTTAGTGCTAACATTGTATAGGCTGTGCCCACATCTATTATTACAATTCTCAGTTGCTTGCTTTTCCCCCCTTACTTGTCTTTCTGCCTCTATTCCTCCATCCCCCAAACAGACTATGAGCTCTTTAAAGGAACGGAATTATTTTGTTCATTTTTGTGTCTTTAGCTCTTGGTCCAACATCCAGCATATAATTAGATTGGAAAAAAGGTATTGCCTTAATAATTAAAGTAATAAATGAATGAACATCTCCTTAAATACAAAAAACTTCAACTTCATAATTTTCCAAAAGGTATAATTGGTTATGTGTAGTCTTTCTAAGTGACTCTGGTTGTGATTTTAGTTTGCTCTGACTATGGTTTGTAGCTTTTCTCCTGGGATCCCTCTTATACAAACTGGTAGGGGAGACTGGTGTTACAGGTCCCTGTGTCTTTGCCACGTCTAGTGGTTCTCTGGTAGAGCAATGAGCATTTTGAACATTCCAGTGGAGCTTTTGCATTTGATGATTATGACTACCCATAGACACTTTAACGAGGACCTTGCTAGGGAGTGGCCATGCTGGCTCTGACACCACTATTTAAAACCTTAGGAACAGGGGCTCCTGGGTGGCTCAGTTGGTTAAGGGTCTGACTCCTGATCTCAGCTCAGGTGTTGATCTCAGGGTTGTGAATTCAAGCTCCATGTTGGGCTGGGCGTGGAGCCTACCGGAAAAAAAAGAAGAAGAAGAAGAAGGAGAAGAAGAAGAAGAAGACCTTAAGACCGGGACCCTTACCCAACACAGGTCATATTTAGGTCAAATTGATTTTCAGGAGCATCAAAGGTAGTCAGAGAAGAGAAAAGAAATCTCAAAAGAGCAGTGTGTGTGTGTGTGTGTGTGTGTAAGCAAGGCAAAGGTAGAACAATCTTTTTTGCCTTGACCTAGTGGGGAGAGCTGTGAACTGATTACATGCGCCATAGTCTTCACCTTCTCCTTTGCATTCTTTTCTGTAAAGGACTAAGTTTCCCAGTGATACTTCTCTACCTCCTTTCTTCTCATCTGAGCAGGAAGGAATTTTCCCCCAAAACTAGGATAGAGTTTATCACCTCAGTTTACCTAGTAAGGCATAGCTCTTTGAGTAAGACAGCCACGGTGGGCCAGAAGTCAACCTATTTCCCAGAATGTTCTCTTAAATTAAGTTCCTTAGCTCCCAGGGGCATCTGCGAATTCCATAAATAATTGCATAAAACTCAGTTCTCTGTGGTATTCTAGGTCATCCAGATAACCACCTTATATCTGAGTACTATCTCAATGTCTTCATTTTCTATGTTCTGCAAATACAGTATATACAGCTGAGTTTTGTTTTTTTACTATAATCAAGTTGGCTTCAAGTGCCATCTAATATGATAAGGGTTAACTTTTATTCATGGGAGTTTTCAAAAAATTGTTTTTTCTTTGAAAGGTATCTTTACATTATTCAGGCTTGAGAACCTGGCTCAAATAACTACCTTATTTTATCAACAGCAAATAAGCATAGCTGCTTAAGTTCTTTGCCTGAAGACAGTGGCTTAGTTTGGAAAAAGTCTGTGAGTCACGTATTTATCCCTTTTTACTGGAGCTAGAGTTTCTTTTTGTTTATGTTGAATGCACATGCAGTGAGACCGCATGTAGGAATGTTTCAGACCCCCTGATGAAAGTTACACCAGTCTTCAGTGGGGCTCTCCAGTTTGCTACAACCCACACTCTCATGTTCAGCCTCCCACTTCCACACATCCACCTCCCTGGATTAAGAAGGCACAAACTTCTGCCTGCAAAATTTAATGAAGTCAAATTTTTAAAATTTACAAATGAGAAATATAGTAAGTATAAAAAGTTAATTTTCATTATTTTTGATAACTGCTTTCCTTCACAATGTTTTGGTTTACTTTAGAACAAGCACATGGTTTCCAGAGCCGATGACAATATAAGCTGGTAAAAACATATCTTTAGTTTTAAAATCCTTACCCTTATTATTGAGTTAAGCTTTCTAGTAAACGACCACTTCCTGAGAGAAAATCTTGAAATATTTAGGGTTTTGTTTTGGGGGACCTTTGGAGACCATAATAAATTTGATAAAGAGTATGTTTCTGGAAATAAAAAAATAAATTCTTTAAGTTTTTTAGATTTAGATTTTAAAATGTAAAGTCTTAAAGCACTTTAAAAAAAATTTAGCTCCCTTATTACTCAATCAGTGTCTTGGAAGTAGTGATAGCCTTAGAAAAATTCAGTTCCTTCCAAGAGTATTCAGAAAATGTTTTTTAATTTTTTTTGGAATTGCCTAAAGCATTGTTTTTCATAATTCATGGAGTATTGGCTTTCAGAAGCATTCTGTTTCCAAATTCTTTTGTAAATTCCTAGAAAGAACTCTTCAAACAGATGTATTCATTTGGTCATTTTTTTTAAAAGATTTTATTTATTTATTTGACAGAGACACAGCAAGAGCAGGAACACAAGCAGGGGGAGTGGGAGAGGGAGAAGCAGGCTTCCCGCTGAGCAGGGAGCCCGATGTGGGGCTCGATCCCAGGACCCCGGGATCATTATCAGAGCCGAAGGCACTGCTTAATGACTGAGCCACCCAGGTGCCCTCATTTGGTCATTTATTTGTTCATTAAACACTTATTAGCACCTGGTTTATGATAGGTACTATGCCAGGAATTGGAAATAAGAAAAAAAAAATGATGCTTTTTGCCTAAGGATAAAACTCTGAATTTTAGAAACATAAAAATTTTAAATTATTATGTCTAATCTATTTATGAACAGATGGAGAAACTGAGGCCCAGAGAAAGGTTGCATGACTTAAAGTAGAATTAAATTTTAAAAAGCTTATTTGATTTACAAAGGCAATTTGCATTGAACTACTTTTGAAGCACCAAGTACTTCTTTTATATTGAGTTAAGATTTTTTTTAATGTTCTAAAATTAACAAATAAGGTCAGTGCTCAATTTCCTGGGTCAATGCCACAGTGGTGCCCTTTGTGCTTGGAACCAGTCCATAGTCTGGCTTGGCAACTGAAAGACCCAGTGACCTGCATTTGGCAATTAGTATAGGAGTTTTAGTGTCTACTAACTAAACATACTTTGAATGCTCATTTGCTCAGATACTGGGAGTCAACCTTTTGTTATAGGATGTCACTATTTCTGTTAAACTCATTTTCAGTATTTTGAATTATATACTTCCTTCTTGAAATTTCAAACTAATAAGTCAGTAGTTTTTAATAATTTCAACCATTGAGAGTTCTAGCTGATTTTTTTTTTTTTTGGCTTAAAAATTAGTTACCTCCTTTAATTATAGGAAAAACATTTTCATTTAATTAGATTTAACATGAACATTCTGGCCCCTGCTGGGAACTCTTAAGAACTACATCACTTGGACTACCAATTTTTCTAAGGTCTAAGGACTTAAACCTTGAATTCAGTTTTATATATCCTCTCTCTTTTTTGAACATACAGAAATGTATTAAATAAAATCTATAAGTAAAGCAAATGCTTTACTATTATTGAGGCTCAAAATCTGTGTTAAATATTGGACATTTTTACATGACACATTGAATTTAAATCCACTGTAATTCAAATTTTCTACCTTAGTTTTAAATATGAAGAAATCTAATATTTTTCATCTACACTGAAACTCAGAGGAGAAATCTGATGAGAGAAGAGGTGAACTTTATTTAAATACTTGAAAAAGTGTGGTAAAGACTCTACTTAGAATTTCATTCCTGGGGTGGCTGGGTAATGGACACTGGGGAGGGTATGTGCTATAGTGAGCACTGTGAGTTGTGTAAGACTGATGAATCACAGACCTGTACCCCTGAAACAAATAATACATTATATGTTAATAAAAAAAAAGAAAATAAATTTTTAAAAAAGAATTTCATTTCATCAAATATTTATGGAACACCCAGTGTTTGGTTGTGGGTAGGCACTGAGTATATTTATACAAAACATTGCCTGATCCCACTGGGTAATAGTTATAAAACAGCACCTCAGCAAGTGTGAAATCATGGAATGGAGTATGGACTGTAGGACAAACCAGGTTTCTTGGGTGTAGCCGAATGATTTATGCACATGGGAGACAGGCTTGGAGGTAGTGGACAAATAGGAGACTAGAAAGATGATTATAAAACACCCCCTTTCCAAAACCTATGAATAAATAAATACTCTTGCCCAAACAGTCTCTACAAGCTCTCTGACTTTGGGCAAATTAGGGGAACTTCATTTCCTTAATAATCTGCAAAATGGAAATATTGGTTACATTGTGAGGACAAAATGAGGTAATAATGTTAAGTGCCAAGAACAGTGCCTGATGACAAATAAGTACTTAATAAATATTAAATATTAAACTTACCATCAAATGTAATAACAAAAATAACAGCAGTACCTAACAATATGTATATATATATAATTAATGTTAACTTGTATTAGAAATCTTTGCAAAAATGAAAATTTATAAAATGAAATTTTGTAAAGTGAGAGATGCGTATATAGTTGACTCTTGAACAATGCAAGGGTTAGAGGCACCAACCCCTGTGTAGTTGAAAATCTGCACATAACTTTTGACTCCCCCAAAACTTAACTACTAATAGCCTACTGTTGACCAGAAGCCTTGCTGACAACATACACAGTTAATTAATACATATTCTGTGTGTTATTATATACAAATAATGTATTATATACTGTATTCCTTCAATAAAGGAAACTAGAGAAAAGAAAATGTTGAGAAAATCTTAAGAAAGAGAAAATACATTTATAGTACTGCACTGCTTTTATAAAAAAAATCTGTATAAATGGACTTGCACAGTTCAAACCTGGTTGTTCAAAGATCAGCTGTATATAATATACACAAGAGGAAGATCTAAAGCAAAATGACTAAAAAACTAGAAAGAAAAAAGTAGGAAAAAACATGCCAGGTAAATACTAACAAAAAGAAAGCTGGGGTCATGATACTAATCACAGACAGACTGAATTTAAGGCAGAAAGTTTAAAACAGGACAAATATGGAAATTTTATGATGGTAAAGGATTTAAAGAAAGGATATTCCTTTCATAAATCTTAAAGCACTGCATAATATAATAACAAAAATACATAAAGAAGAACTGCAGAATTACAAGGAAAAATTATCAGACTTGAAATAGTAGTAGCCCATTTTAATTCACATCGTGGATCAAGCTGTCAAAAGTTAGTAAGGGTATACCTGAACAACAAAGCCAATAAGGTTGGCAAAATAAATGTGGTGGATGGAATCGATGCAGTCGATGGAATCAATATCCTGTGAACTGAAAATCAATCTTATTTTAAAAATCCATGAGACATTTACCAACTGACTAAATATATTGGCACCCACCCCAAAAAAATTTCTCAATAAGTTGCAGAAATTAAAAATAATCCAGACCAGGTTCTCTGATAATAATGTAATTAAGCAAAAATGAATAACCAAAATAAAGACCATCATCTCCACTACTTGGAAATACAAAAATTATTTAAAAGAACCTTTGGTACAAATTGAAGTGAAACTGATATGGCAGAATCTGCACAAAATAATAATTAAAACACTATGTACAAAATAGTAATTAAAACATTATATACCAAGACCTATAGGATAGAACTAACAGTGTGTTCAGCAGTTATTCATAGCTTTAAACATGTATTACTAAACTAGAATACATGAAAATAGCAAACTATTTAACTCAAAAAACTAGAAAATGAACTACAAAAAAGATTATAAATTAAACCTTAAAAAAGCAGAAGAAAAATAAAAAGGTAAATCAGAAATTGAGTCAGAAATAGCAAAGCAGTAGAATTAATACTATGGCCTGTTTCCTTAAGGAGAAAAAATAATAATAATACACTAGCTAAGCTAATCAATATAAATAAGGCATGAATATTTTAAAATTTAAAAAAAGATTACAGTCACAGTGAGAGAATTAAAGAATTAAAAGAGTATATTGCAAAAGTATTATTCAAATAAATGTAAAGACCTGTGTGAAATTGAGATGATAAAGATTTTTCTAGAGAAAACATAACAAAGGAAGAAAATGGAATAATCACCAGAAAACTAGTCTCTGAAAAGTGCCAGTTTATAGAGGATCTTTCCAAATCTTCAAAGGACAGATAGTATTTTTCAAAATAATGTTTTGAGGTGAGCATTTTTTACTGAAATATGAGTATATTCTCATAGTAAAGGGCAAGTATTATTCTGTGAAACTCTTGGTTCAATGTATATATTTATACCAGGTCTCCTTTGAAAGCTACATTTCTTATTGTGAATCACAATCAAAACACTCTGAAAGCCACTGTTCTGGAATTTTAATAAATTAAAGAGTGAAAATAAATCAATACAGAAAGCTTACAAAAATTTCTAAGCTACCATAATACTGATGCTGACACCTGGCAAGGAAAGCAAGAAAAGAATATTGACACAATATACTGGGGCCAAGCCCAGTCATTCCAGCAGTGCAAACATGGTTCAATAGCTGAAATCTATTAATATCTTTCAACATATTAATTGGCAAAAGGAGAGGAAAAACACGGTTTTCTTAATAGATTTCCTTAATAGATTCCTTAATAGATTCCTATAAAACATGACAGAATTTAAATAGAAGTCCTTTAACTAGGACCATTCTTTATTAAAAACCTTCAGTAAAATATGAGTAGATGGATATTTTGTTGAAGTGATAAACCAGCATTATGTTTAATGATAAAACACTATACATATCCTCATTAAAATCAGAAATATATTAAAGATACCCTCAATCATAAATATTACTTGTTATTTTTATGGAATTATTAGCAAAGACAAGATTGTAGAATAAGAGGCATAAATATAGGGAAGAAAAAAAGAGCCAAAAATATAGGACAATAGAAGACAAATTTTCATTTTTGCAGGTGGTGTAATTTAATGCCTGTAAAAAAATCTAAAGAAGCAGGGCACTTGGGTGGCTCAGTCGGTTAAGACTCCAACTCTTGATTTCAGCTCAGGTGATGATCTCAGGGTCATGAGATTGAGCCCTGCATTGGACCCCACACTGGGCATGGAGCCCGCTTAAGATTCTCTCTCTCCCTCTGCCCCTCACTCCACTCGTTCTCTCTCTCTCTCTCTCTCTAAAAAGAAAAAAAAAGAATCTAAAGAATCAACTGAAAAGAAGTATATGAATCAAATTTAGTAAGGTGGCATGTTACAAAACACACTCTGAAATCACAGATTTTCTCTATGCCAAAAGTAATCAACTAGAAAATATAATGAACAAAAAAAAGATGTCCTTCAGAATAACAGCCAGAACTAAACCAAACCAAATACAAACACCAAAGGAGAACTCAGCTAGAGGTATGTGGGCTCTATCAAAGTAGTTGTCAGCCCTGACCAGGGCTAAGCTCTTAACAAATACGCACCACCTGTGTTCCACGCCAAACCAATTAAACCTTTGGTGTAGGGCCTAGACATCTGTATTTTTTTTCCATCCAAGTGATTGTAAAATACTAGGATAAAGAACTACTGCTCCAAATGAAGAAAGTATTGAAACTCATAATAAATGGAAAAACACATCCTACTCATGAACGGGGAAGACTCAATGCTGTATAAATGCCATTCTCTTTAGTCCATAAATGCAATATAATTTCCACCTAAAATAGCAACCAATTTTTAAACATAAGAAATATTTCAGAGTAAGTAGGTAAATTTTGATAAAGTAGGGAAACAAGAGGGGACTGGCATTCATGGATATGAAAACATTTTAAGGACTGCTAATTTAAAATAGCATGTTAGAAAACAAAAAAGTCGAGGAGCGACATAGAAAAAAAAAAAAAAGAGTGAAAATAGACCCCAGCATGTAAGAAAACTATGTTAAGTGATATGAGTGTCGTTTTTAAGTGAGGCCGTTAAAGAGATGCGTTATGTATTAGCATTGTGACAGAGCAAAAGTCACGTGGACCCCCAGCCACTGGACTGTAAGTTCCATGAAAGCAGGGAAAATTTCATCAAAATGTAAATCTCAAAAATGAAACCAGAAAAGCATGAGAAGAAAATAAGAGTGGTTTTTTTATACCATGCCGTAGATTTTAGAGTGGTTGTCATACAATCAAAGCATGTACGTACGCTGAATTTGTTTGAGGTTTTCTTTGCCATGATGGAAATTTAAAATTAACTGGTCACATTTATCAATCTTTTCTATGTAGAGCTTGATAAATGTGCCTCGGTAAAAGTTTTTAATTTCAGCATGGCAAAGAAAAGCCCCCCAAAAAAGTCATGCACAGAAAAAGGTCCTGCACAATACAAAATATTTTCTAATTTTTCTTGTGATTATTCCTGTGACTGGTTATTTACAAGTGTGCTGTTTAGTTTCCAAATATTTAGAGATTTTTCTAGATATATTTTTGTTACTAACTCCTGGTTTAACTCTGTTCTCATCAGAGAACATACTCTGTATGATTTCAATCCTTTTGCATACATTAAAGCTGGTATTGTGACCTGGCAGATGGTCTAACTTGGTGAATGTTTCGTGAGCATTTGAAAAGAATATTTATCCTTTTGTTGTTGCCCGTAGGATTCAATAAATGTCTATTGGGTCAAGTAGTTTTATATATCCTTACTTATTCCTATCTACTTGTTCTATCAGTTACTAAGAGAGGAGTATTGAAGCCTCCAGTTATAATGATGGATTTGACTATTTCTCCTTTCATTTCTGTATGTTTTGCTTCATGTATTGTGAAGCCATGTAATTGGATGCATACATATTAAAAATTGTAATGCTTTTGTGATGAATTAAATGGACTCTTTTATCATTATGCAGTGTTGCTCTTTATCTCTGGTAATATTCCTTCTCTCGGAATCTGCTTTGTCTGATATTAATATAGCCACTCCAGCCTTCTTAGGATTAGTGTTTGCACCATACATCTTTTTCTATCCATTTACTTTCAACCTGTCTATCTTTATTGGTCTTAAAAATGTTTAATTCCAGTAAACATACAGTGTTATATTAGTTTCACGGGTACATTATGGTGATTCAACAATTCTATACATGACTCAGTGCTCATCATGGTAAGTGTACCCTTAATCCCCTTCACCTACTTCACCCATATTCCCACCCAACTCCCCTCAGGTAACCATCCATTCTCTACAGTTAAGAGTTTGTTTTTTGGTTTGTCTCTTTTTTTCTTTGTCCATTTGTTTTGTTTCTTAAATTCCACATATGAGTGAAATCATATGCTTTTTGTCTTGACTATTTTAAAATCCTTGTCTGCAGATTCCATTACTATGTCTTTTTGTGTGTGTATGTCTGTTGACTGTTTTTTCTCCTGGTTATGAGTCACATTTTTTTGCTCATTTGTATATCTGGTAATTTTTTATTGGGTGTAGGGAACTGTAAATGTTCTGTTGCAGAATTTTTGAATTTTGTTTTCTTCTTTTACAGCATTGAAGTTGGCTTAAACAAGCTGTTAAGGTCCTTGAAGATCAGCTTGATGTTTTTGAGGCTGACTTTCAAGTTTTGTTGGTATGGGTCTACAGTAGCCTCTATTCCAGGCCTAGTTTAGTCCAATGACTGAGATATGACTTAGGTCTTTTAATGCCTTGAGTATTCAGCCTTTCCACTCTGGCTGCTCAGAACTTAGAGCCCTCTGTGATCCTGAAGAATGCTCAGAGAGTCTTTGCCTGGCCCTTAAAGGGTCACTCTATTGACTTATGGCCTATTTTAGATTCAAGGGAACCCTGTGCAGACCCCCGGAGTCTTTCTTTGCATCGCTCCCCCCTCTCTGGCACTCTGCCCCACAATATCCAGGGTCTTCAGCCTCTCCAATTTCTGTTTCCTCAACTTAGCAAAATTATTGTACTCTCGTTCCCTTCTCTGCAATGTGATCCAAAATGTACCTCATTGTTACAACAGGAAGGCAAGTATAGTACCAGATAATCAAATGTGGCCTGAGGTAGTAGTCCCCTTAGAAGACAAATACAACAAAGGAAAAATGAAACAATGATGACATTGTTTGATGAAAAAGGCTAAATTTCTTGTTACCTTCAATCCAGAACTGTTAAGAATAAGAAAAAATTTAACAACCCAATAGAAAAATGACAAAAATAAATACTAATTTCTAATAAACCTATAAAAAGATATTCAACCTCACTTATAAGTAAAAATACAATTAAAATATCAGTGAAATACCACTTCTCATTCAAGTATTAGGATGAACACAGGAAAACAGCCCCCTCCTTCCCTCTTGGTGAGAGTGTAAATTTTAATTTTTACCCACTCTGCAGGACAATTTGGCACTCTCTTTCAAAAATTTAATTACACTATCTCGCTTTGACCAGGCAATTCTATTTTCTAGGATTTGCCCTCAGATGAACTTGCACAACCTCAAAAATATTTGTAAGGCTTATAATGTTGAGAAGTTGGGAGTAATGTACATGTCTAATAATTAAAAATAAATAAATTATGGTATCTCTAAGCAGATCTATACATATATACTGACATAGAAAGATGACATAATATACTAAGTAGAAAAAGCAAATTTTAGAACAGAATAGATATTATAACTATCAAATAAAGTTATATTCATTATATGTATGCTTTCTCCATAGATATTTCACCCAATCCCATGACCTTTAATATCAAATATTTGCTGATGTTTGCTCCAGACTCATATTCAACAGTCTACATCCTGTTGGATAGTTAATAGGAATTTCCAACTTAACATGGCCAAAGCAGATACCAATTCTCTCCCCTACACAGTCTTCCCCATTTCAGTAAACGGCTCCACCGTTCAACCACTTGTTCATGTCAAACACCTGGGAGTCAAAGAATTTTGCTCACTGAGCTCCTCACTCCACACCATCCAAGTAGGAATAAAGGAGTCAGAAAGCTGGAAGTTTAATTGAGTATTTCTTGGTTGTGGGACAATAAAATAGCTACCGTTTTTTAAACTAGCAATACATTAGTCACTATATCAGGAACTTCGTATACATATTATCTCATTTAACTCTCACAAAACTCTATAAGGCAAGGGTTATTTCAACATTTTTTATAGTTTAAAATTTCAGGTGATAATGCTTTAGTGAAAAATGAGCCGTGTGTGTGTGTGTGTGTGTGTGGCGTGCGCGTGTTTATGTGTAAATCCTCTTGTGCTTCTCTTTCTTTGTTGCAGCGTATAGGTCCTGCCAGAATATGGTTACCAGGTAATATAACTATCCTAAGAACACCAGTGTGGTCCCAAAGTAGGTGCCATTGGAAGCATAGTGGGTACTTCCTGTGAAGTGTTGATTCTCATAGCTGCTATGTGCAGAAAAATCCTTATATTCCCACTTCTTCACTAGTTCCAATTCTATGTACAGAATCCATTCTTCCTCAGTTATATAAAAATTTTACTTCTTTCTCTGTTGTGTAAAAATATTAGCTGTCTTTATGTTTAGAAGGATGTAGGTTTTTTTAAATAAATGCATTCAGTGCAACTTATTAGCAGAATCACAAGAAGGTTTTGAAAATTCATTTTATCTGGTGCTGTGCTAAGTACCAGTAACAAAGAAATTAATAAAAACACAATGCCCCTGACGACCTTACATTCCGGTGGGGGAGACAGACTTGTAAACAGATATGTTAAAGTAGAAGGTGGTAAGTGCTCTTCTGAGGATTGAGCAAAGAGCTGTCAGTGCAAAAGCACATCAGACTCTGCCTGAGGGAGTCAAGAAGGTTTAACAGAATAGGTGACATTTGAGCTAGATCTTGAAGGATGGGTAAGAGTTTGCCAGGTGAATGAGATGATCTCTAAATAAAGTGCCTAGTATAGGGCCAGGCACTTGGTAAGACCCAGTAAATGTTAACATCTAGTTTCAGTCGGGGAAGTATCCAGGCAGAGGACACAGGTCACTTCAATTCAAGGAACACTTATTGAGGACCTTGTATATGTCAGGCACTGTTCCAGGTTCTTCAGCCCTATGTGCCAGGCACATCCTGTGAAGACAGATAATTACACAAGGGTCTGATGTGAGCCATGTTCAGATCTACTATTTATAGATTTTGCTCTCAAGATGGAGCAGGGATGTTTGTTTTAACACTGCTGACACATTTCATCTTGTTTGCAAGCTCCTACTACTATGGTATTGACAGCACTGAGGTGTAAGCAGCTAATGACTGTTCCAGACTCAATTTCATGAAGGCAGTGGTGACAGTCTAGCCTGGTTTCCCCCTGTGTTTGGGGCCACTTTGATTTGCACTTGGGTCAGGTCCAAGCAACAGCTCATCCCCATAGCAAGGATGGGAGGATCCAGATGCCTGCATTCCTGTTCCAGCTCAATGACCCGGTAGATTCAACTTGCCCTCTCTTCAATAAGCGCCTTTGTCATAACTAACCACCAAATCTTGATGTTTATTCTATAGCAGAGTAAGAAATAGTATAAATAGAATCTATACTGTTACCTGAATTTATTATGTTAAACACAGAGCCTATACATTTCTGTGTCTAAAAGAGAATATTTCTAAATGTAAGGAATATTCTATGCTTTCTTTTTTAAAAAAAAAAAAAAGACTTTATTTATTTGACAGAGAGAGAGCGCAAGTAGGTAGAGTGGTAGAGGGAGAAGGAGAAGCGGGCTCCCTGGTGGGGCTCGATCCCAGGACCCTGCGATCATGACCTGAGCCGAAGGCAGACGCTCAAGGACTGAGCCACCCAGGTGCCCCTATGATTGCTTTCAGTTTTACTAGCATAGCCCAGTTAGAATAATAGAAGGAATGTGCCAAATATTCCACAATTTATTTAATTCTCACAACAATTCTATATCATAGGAGTTATTTCAACTATTGTACAAATTAGGAAACTAAGGTACAGAACACTAAACTTACCAAAAACTAAACATGGCAGTGCTAGAATTTGGAACCAGGTATATCAAACTCCCACCCCACTGTCTTTCCTCTATAGCAGTGTCCAGTCTTAATCCCACCATTTACTGTGTTTCCCACCCTATGCCAGACACAATGTGAGATGCTCAAATACATTTTCTAATCCTCATGAATTTTCTTTCATGCAACATTTAAAGCAATTGAGCACCTTGCTAGCAGTCAGAGCCAGCAAATTAGGGGTCTCGACATCAAGCCTGAGTCCGAGACTTGGATGCCTGCTTTCTTTCTATTATACTACACAGTGCTTTCCTCCCTAGAGTACCTTGGAATCAAATGGGGAACTTTGAAAAAAAGTCCTACCCCCGGAGAGTCTAATTTAATTGGTCTGGAGTAGAGCCCAGGTGATTTAAAGCTTTTAGGTGATTATAACCTGCTGTCTGGTTTCACACCACAGCTCTCAAAAGTTGGAGTAGGAAGCTTGAGGTAAGGCACAGTTTCATTTATATGGTAAATTGCCACTTACAGATTATTTTTAAAGTGACTGTATTTTTGTAGAAAGTTCTGAAGAACATAGAGGAAGCAACATGGGCTTTGGAGTAAGAATGACCTGACTATGAACCTTAACTTTCACCCTCTCTTGCTGAGTGACCCTTGGCAAGTTACTCAGCATTCTGCAAAATACTGATTGTGAAAGAAGTAAAAGGTGTCCTTGCAAAGACGATTTTCGTCTTGGAATAAATGAAATGAATGCTGCTCTTGGTGCCCTCCTCCTGAAGCTCATTATGCACAAAATGCACTGAAAAGGCTTTGGGAAAACTCTTTAGTTTTTCTAGTCAACCTGACTCTTTTCTTTTTTTGAAGGCGACTGACTTTATTGATTCTTAACATTTTACAACAACAGTGACTGTTCTGCCAATATAAGGAGCCAAATTGCTATAAAACAGACCAGGGAAGGGTGGAGGTGAGGGAAAAGGCCCGGAATCCATTCAGAAAAGCTGAGGGTTGTTAACATGAAACTGGCAGGGGAGAGAGAAGGGAGACGCGCGTGCAAGAGTGAGAATTTCAAAAAAAAACGTCAGAGGTGAGTGACAATAGCGATCTCCTCTTTTGTAGGAGGAGTCCCCTAACTCCTCAAAGGAGGCCTCGAACTCTGGACTCTCAATGCTGGGGCAAGGGATTGGGGGCTCCCAAGAGAGCATCACAAGAAGTGGCGCCGCTCTTGAGGGCATCCAAAGCAGTCTGGAACTGCTTAGCATCGGCCCCGCATGTGTCCTTAGGCCATTCCCAGGAAGCCCATCTTCTGCCTCCCCATGCCCAGCATTCCCCAAACCACCAGGACTCTCTTACAACTACTCAGGAGTGATGCCTTCACTGCCAGGCCACATGGCATCACTGGGAGGTGGCTGGGAGAGGATGATTCCCTTTTAGCCAATGCCAGTGTGGGTAAGGGGGAAAGGGGAAGGAGATCTATTTTTTAAACTAATTAGTCTATTTTTTAAGTTTCAATATAATTAATGTCCAGTGTCATAATTAGTTTCAAATGTATCCAACAATTCTATACATTTACTCAGGGCTCATCACCATAAGGGTACTCTTAATCCCCATCACCTGTTTCACTCATTCCCCTCCCCTCCAACCTACCTCTCCTCTGGTAACCATCAGTTTCTTCTCTATAGTTAAGAGTCTGGTGAGGTTTTTGTTTTTTGTTTGTTTGTTTCTTTTTGTTTGTTTTGTTTCTTAAATTCCACATACGAGTGAAATCATATGGTATCTGTCTTTCTCTGACTGATTTCTCTCACTTTGCATTATACCCTTTAGATCCACCCATGTGGTTGACAAGGGTTCCTTTTTCTCCAAATCCTCACCAACACTTACTGTTTCTTGTGTTTCTGATTTTAGCCATTATAACAAATGTGAGGTGATATCTCATTGTGGTTTTGATTTGCAATTCTCTGATGATTAGTGATGTTGAGCATCTTTTCAGGGGTCTGTGAGCCATCTGTAGGTCTTCTTTGGAGAAATGTCTGTTCATGTCTTCTGCCCATTTTTAATTGGATTATTTGGTTTTTTGGTGTTAAGTTGTATAAGTTATTTATATATGTTGGATACTAACTGTTTATTGGATATGTCATTTGCAAATATCTTCTCCCATTCCATAGGTTGCCTATTAGTTTTATTGATTCTTTGTCTGTGCAGAAGCTTTATATTGTGACGTGGTCCCAATAGTTTATTTTTGCTTTTTTTTCCCTGGCCTCAGGAGACATATCTAGAAAAAATGTTGCTGTTGCTGATGTCAGAGAAATTACTGCCTGTGCTCTCTTTTAGGATTTTTATGGTTTCAGGTCTCATTTTGAGTTTTAATCCATTTTGAGCTTTACCCCATTTTGAGTTTATTTTTATATATGTGTAAGAAAGTGATCCATTTTCATTCTTTTGCATGGAGCTGTCCAGTTTTCCCAGTGTCATTTCTTGAAGAGGCATTGTCCCATTGCATATTCTCATCTCCTTTGTCATAGATTAATTGACCATGTAAATGTGGGTTTATTTCTGGGCTCTCTATTCTGTTCCATTGATCTATGTGTCTATTTTTGGACTAGTACCATACCGTTTTGATTACTACAGCTTTGTGGTATATCCTGAAATCTGGGATTGTGATACCTCCAGTTTTGTTCTACTTTTTTAAGATTGTTTTGGCAACTTGGGGTCTTTGTGGTTTCATTCAAATTTTAGGATTATTCCGGTTCTGTAAAAAATGCTATTAGAATTTTTGATGGGGATTGCACTGACTGTAAATTGCTTTAGGTACAATGGACATTTTAACAATGTTTGTTCTCCCAATCCATTAGCATAGAATATCTTTCCATTTGTTTGTGTCATCTTTAATTTCTTTCATCAACATTTTTAGTTTTCAGAGTACAGGTCTTTAACCTCCTTGGTTAAGTTTATTCCTGAGTATTTTATTATCTTTGGTGCAAATGTAAATGGGATTGTTTTCATAATTCTCTTTCTGCTACTTCATTATTAGTGTATAGACATGCACCAGATTCCTGTGTATTGATTTTTTTATCCTGCAACTTTACTGAATTCATTTATCAGTTCTCATAGTTTTTTGGTGGTTCTTTAGGGTTTTCTATATATCATGGCATCAGCAAATAGTGAAAGTTTTACTTTGTGCCAATTTAGATGCCTTTTATTCCTTTTTCTTGTCTGATAGTTGTGGCTAGGACTTCCAGTAATATGTTGAATAAAAGTGGTGAGAGTGACTGTCTTATATTGTTCCTGATCTTAGGGGAAAAGCTCTCAACTTTTCACCATTGAGTATGATGTTAGCTGTGGGTTTTTCATATATGGCCTTTATTATGTTGAAGTATGTTCCCTTTAAACATAAGGGGAAGGATATTTTTAATGTCTCAGACTAGACTTGAAATATATTTTGTAATAGAAACAATGTGTGGATGATTATTAGGTTTCTTGGTTATTTAAGTAAAGCCTACTCATAATACAGAAATGTACTGTTTTATATTCAAATAGGACTGTATTTCAGTAAACTTTTGTGTCAAAGAGGCTTTGAGGAATTAGTATGGAAGTATAACCATCATTTATAACATTGTTTCTATGAGAACTATGGTGTCACTACTTGGGACTCTAAGAAATATCTTCTCTCCTCTCTGACTCAGCTTAAATACAGCAACCACTGCTCATCTAATGAAAAGAGAATGAGGCAGCTCAAAGAATGCTGTATGCTCTCTGGAGTTCGGCAGAGTTCTTTTACCTAATGATTTTAAGTTCACAACATACTTGAGGTTGAGGACTAATTCTTTCCTTCATTTGTGTCTGTCTTCTCAAGCAACCTATCATATAGTATGAGCATATAGTAGACATTAACATATTCATAGATTAGATCTGAAATCAGTAATGACTTCACTGTCGGTGGAAAAACAGGACACTGGGGGTCATACCCTGCGGTGACAAAATGTTCCTCAAATCATTACTTATTGTTTCCTGGAATCAGGTGTCTTTCAATGACAAGACTTTAGGAAACTAAGTGACGGTTAGAGTAAAATATCATGGTGGAAATTATGAGTTTAAGAGCCTGGGGGTGGTTCTGATTGCACTGGAAAGCTTACATAAAGAAAATGACAAACTCAGGGATTTATATTATTAGCTCAAGGCACTGTCAGAGAATCAGAAAGCTTCCTTGACTACCTTTAATAAAAGGCCTTATTTCTTGTATCAATGGATCTGAGGTACCAAAAATCAAACCTAGGTTTATGGGATCGCCAAAATAGAAATACTTGGGTAGGTTCTGATGGTGCTTACTGGTAGTTCTAACCCAGCTACCTTGAGTCCCCAAATCCCACTCAGTCTTAGCTGTCAGTAGAAGCAGTCTTTCTTCCTCTGTCTGATAATCTTTCTCGTTGCCTGATAACCTGTTATAATATTACCTGAGGTTATGTATTTCCCAGAGGTTGATGAATCTCCTTAAGGTCAATCCCCACTGTTTCTCATTGCATCCAGACCCAGGTCCATTTCATAATTAGATTCAAATCCTGGAATACCTCAGGGAAGAAGAGGAAAAGAGAAAAACTAAACAATATGCATGATTACAGTCCTCATTTCTATTTAGTTGATTCTACTTTATAATTAGGATCAGTTGCCCCAGTCAATACAGTATTTGCAACTCCCTTCTTTCGCTACCCTTATACTGTTTCCACTGTCAGCTAACACTTTTGCTAGTTGTGATTATTTATCAGGTAGAGTGACCTGAACTTTCATTCCTGAAAGATCTGAACCATTAATGTTTCTTGCTTGACTTGGGTTGCTCTAATCTTCTAGTAACTGTTACCATGGACATGGGAGTATTAAGAGTTGCCCAGAGAATCCCTGGCCTTCCAGACATAGTCCTCCCTCTCTGCTGTACAGTACCAACCCTTTTTCTATTTTATAATTGGGATCAGTTGCCCCATCCAATACAGTAACTCCCCTCTATGCTTGTTGGTTCAGTGACACAAAGAACCCAAAGTGGGTAATGTGGCCATCTCATATCCCATTCGATGGAGTCCTTCTGGTATTTCCTAGGGAAAATATTCTTCCCTTGTAAACTAAAAACACAACATTGTGAGATAGAGACAAAAGTTGCACGAGTTAAATCATTAGGAATTACAACGAAGGAGCCACCACTACTTCTACATTTTGGTCCTTAGAGCTAAGTATGATGGCTATGGAAGAAATAGCATTATATACTGGTTGCTGGCTCAGGAAATACCAACTGGTGTGACTTCTTCCCAGTCCCACAATGTAATGAGTTGTCAATAGAACATTATACCATTTTATCAAACCAACTTCTTCATAAGGACAGGACTTATGTCTTTAACTCTAATTCTTTTTTTAAAGATTTATTTATTTATTTTAGAGAGAGAGAGAGCATGAGCAGGAGAAGAAGAAGAGGAAGAGGGAGAGAAATCCTCTAGCAGACTCCCTGCTGAGTGTGGAGCCTGACACAGGGCTTAATCCCAGGCCCCTGAGATCATGACCAGCCAAAATCAAGCCAGACACTTAACTGACTAAGCCACCCAGGCATCCCCAACTCTAATTCTTTAAGTGGAGTTTCTTAGTCAAAAGCAATATTTTATGGGATGCCAGGACAGTGAACAAGGCAGTCCCTAAGGCCACAGATAGTGGTGCTAGAAAAACCATTATAGGTAAAGAAGTTAAATCCATATCCAAATTAAATGTCTTGCTTCTGTGATGATAGAGGTTCAGTGTAATCCACCTGCCACTGGGGCCAGCAGGTCCTGGGATTGGTGCCATTTTAGGAACTTAGTGTCTGATGTTGGTGAGATGGGCGCTCATCAGTAATAGTAGCCAGATCAGCCCTGGTGAAGGAAAGCCTACGTTCTTAAGCCCACACTATTGCCGTTATGTTCCTGAGCCCATTGTATAAGCACCAGTGTGGCTGGGGGAGACAGCTGACATCTACAGGATTTGTTATATTGTTTACTTGATTACTGAGAATCTTTTTCAGTAGCTGTTTTTATTAAGTATTTATATGGGACACAAATATCCTCACTCTACTCACTCTGAGAGGCCCATCCATATAACTCTTTCTCAGATCTCCTTTTAATCAATCTGCAATCCTATTTTTTCAAGCCCCTGACTTGTTTTTTCAAGCCCCTGTATTTTCAAGCCTCCTTATCCAAACAGCCACTTGCCCATGAATCAATGTAGATCTCTACTTCTGTCTCTCTCTCTGCAAGGCAAAGTGGACAGTCAGGTTTTCACACATATATCATGAAGTCTTCCACCCTGAGGTCTTGCATCTTCCATAGGTGCAGAGTAGGGCTCTCCCATGTCCCCACTGGTCATGAAACTGATAAACCTCTAGAATCTTTCTCGTCTTATTGGGACAAACTTCTGTCTTGTTCTATCTTCAAACGTCTATTCTTCTATCTTGTTCTCTTTCCTTGAAGCTCTCCTCATCTTTCCTTCTCTAGGACTCCTAACATAATCTTTTCTATAAAAGATAAGGAGAATTTTTGAATCCGCAGATAGCTAAAGATTTCCCCACGCAAAAAAATTCCAGAAGGAGGGCGTGTGGGTGGTTCAGTAGGTTAAACATCTGACTCTTGGTTTCAGCTCAGGTCTTGATCTCAGGGTCATGAGATTGAGCCCCATGTTGTGCTCTGTGCTCAGCACGGAGTCTGCTTAAGACTCTCTGCCTCTCCATCTCCCCCTACCACTCCCCCCACTCACACACACTCTATCTCATAAATTAATTAATTAATTAATTAAATTCCAGAAGCACAGAAATAGGAAATAATCTGGCTACCTGCTTGAATAGTTGGAGAGGAAAAAAAAACTACAAAGAAATCATAAAAATAGTATCTTAAAAACTATCCTGCACATAATTCTTTGTTTTTCAAAGCTCTTTTGAATATTTTATTTGCTCCTCACTGAAACACTGTGAAGTAATAGCTAATACTATTATATACACTTTAAAGATGACACAACTGAAGTGTAGAAGGAGTAAAGTGCTTTGCCAAAAGTTCCATAACTGCCTAAGAATATAACCAGGGGACCAGGGTTTTGCCTTCTAGTACAGTGACAGGAGAATGAATGCACAAACCCCATGGTCATGATATTCTGGGGGAACTCTGATTTATGGAGTAGAGAAAGAGAGATGTTGATTGATGGAAGAAAGATAAAGCTGCAAAGGGCACTCAGGAATGGGTGACCCAGTGCCCCGAGGGTAAGAACCAGTCAGGCTTTCCAGAAAATGCTGGTATAATAACCATTGCCACTGTGTTATTTTTGTTTTGTCCTTTTTCTTGGTACATTATCAAGAGTTTTTTAGAGATAAAGAATAAGGAAGGACATAAAAAGCATACTCAAACCCAAAGAAATATTTCAAAAAGATCAAAATAGCAGAGATGGGGAACACAGGTAACCTAGTGAAGGCAGACAACTTAACATTCCAAAAATAAACTTATGTCTGATGAAGTTATATAAACTTAAAAAAAAAAAGCCAGAGAGGAAAGAAAAATTTGTCATGTTAGTGTCAATTAGACATTTTTCTTTTCAGCAAAATTGAGTCCTCACTGACCAAATCATATTAACAGTTTATTTTAAAATCAGTGTAAGTTCCTAAGGTTTTGCTTGCCCTCCTCATTGTGTGGGTCATAGACACTTTTATTTGTTGTGACATAAAACTCCATCTGTGTAAACAGGTCCAAGAACTGGGCAGATGTCTTTATTTCCTGGTAATCCCTGTTCTGTGACCTAAAGTGAGTCATTTAACCTCTCTGGACCAAAGGCTGTTTCATCAATTATGAATTAAAGAGATAATGCTGCATATTCTCTAAGCCTCTCCTAGATTTAAATACAATTATTCTATGAAAACTGTTTTTATCCTTCTACCTGATCTGGCTTTTTGAGTTAAAAAAAAAAAAAAGGCTCCAGCAGGGGTCACTATTGTCACATTGTGCCCTAAATCCAATTCTCTTTTGTGTTGTAGTTTAAGGTTACATCCGCCCTTTGTCTTGATTTTCTCTTTGAGACTTCATAGTGCCTCTCGGTACCCAGGTGTTATCTGAATTGATTTCCAAATGTACGTAAAAAAACCACTGCAAATGTTCTCTTGTTCTGTTTTTTTTTTTTTCTTTATTTTCTTTCTTTATTTTTCCTGTCCTTGGAGATCATTTATCTCCATTGACTCTGGAGTGCGTTAGGAGAATTTATTTTATCTAATTAACTACATTAGATTTTTTCACCTCTGAGAATTGTGATGAATGTAAAATATTGTCTATTTCTTTAAGTATATGATATGAAAACAAAACACAAAATTCAACCCTATCCTGAAGGGTTGTTTTTTGTTTTGGGGTTTGTTTGGGGGTTTATTTGATCTATGAACACCTCAAAAATGTGTTTAGCTTCTTTAGAACCCACCCATCCCTGAGAACTCTAAAATTCTATTAATTGCTTCTACGCCCCCATAGCTGTTTTGCTGTGTATATGAAACCATGAAAGGACTAGTTTATATATCCAAGAGAAGGGTAAGGATTTTGATGACAGCTCTACTTTCAAACATCCTATTGTCAAATTACAACCTAATGACCATACATATAATGTGAAGAGTTGAGGATCACTGTGTCCATGATGCTGGAAGGTAGCTATCCAAAAAAGTCAAGGTTCCCCCCAGAAAGTCGTAGGATTCCCCAGAATCCTAAGTTTTAGGATTAATTCCTTAGTCTTAAACCCTAAATCTTAGGACTTTTTTAGAACTCTGGTTCTATTTAGGACTACTCCAAAGGGGTTCAGTCTGCCTTAAACCTCTCCCCAAACTCCATATGTTTATGCAAAACCTAACAGTATATCAGGAACCAAATAAAGTTAACTTTTTATACCATGTAGAGCAGTGTCTCTGGTCCTTTGGCCCAATGCATGTGGCATCCCTAACATGACACTACTTAGCCCAAAGTAGTGCTTAACAGGTATACGGTGGCCCATTTAATCTCATTCTCCCCTTTTCCCCCTAATACGTACCCACCTGTCCCTTTGAGAAAGAGTGATATTGCCCCTCTCAAAGGCAACACTGGCTGCTGCTGCCATTTCCAATATGACCGTTTTAAAGTCCTAGTCTAGGCAGGTAATTGGACCTTGCACGGTCTCCTTCCACAGCTAATCAGGATGGGCTGGTGACAGATACAGGGAAAGCAATGGTATGTGGCTCCAGAGACAAGGTCATGAAAAGCTTGACAGCTTCTGCCTTGGCCTCTTGGATTGCTTGCTGTTGGGGGAGCGAGCTGTCATTCCTCCACGAGTCCTGTGGCCGGGGACAAAGGCCCCCTAACAATAGCCAGCACCAACTTGCCAGCCACAGCGGTGAGCACCGTGGAAGCAGATTCTTCCCAAGTGGGTTGAGTCCCCTCCCCTCTCCTAACTTCTGCAGGGCAGCCTTCTTTACTCTACTTGGATATAGCCTCCATCGACCCCTTCAGTTCTGATTTTACACAACCAGACTTACTCAACTGCCACACCTACCTGATCAAAATTCTCTTGAGATGCATTCCAGCCTGGGTCAGGTATGCATCCCTTAGCCCAGGAATACCTCCTCTGTGTTTGGAGTTGGAGGTACGTAGTACAAACAGCGCTGCGATGCAAAGATAGAAGGCAGCCTTCGGGGAAAGGTGTGTGAGCTGAACGGGTCCTGCAGGTGGCTTCTCCCAGTGTCCCATCCTCCTTCTCCCCTCGTGTGAGCACTTCTCTTGGAATGGTATTTAGCAAGCTGTAATCTAATTGCCTGCTTGTCAGGTTTTCACTCTATTCTGGAGGCTCCTTGAGGGCAGGAACTCTGGCCTATTACAGATGTACCCCCAGCCTAGCACAGTAACCGGCTCCTAGCAGGGTAGTCAAAAAAAAGAAGTTGAAGGTGTATCCTTTATAAAAAGACTTTGGCATTTTTACTGCTTAGTTGCTACCACATTAATAGATGAACCACCTACACAATTTGAGAAATGAATTTTTGCTTAGTATTCCCAAGAATGGGAAATGCCTATGAAAGTTCAACAATGTATTTAAAAAGAAATTTTTTAAATGCTATGTAAATCAGTCTATCAGTGGTACATGTTTGCATTCGGGGACAGAAATTCATTTTAAGTTTAACTCTGAAAGACCAAAGAAAATATTACCAGAATTTCCAGTTTGACATCTTATATATGAATTTACTTCAGAAAGTCTTCCTAACACCATGATATTTTGAAAGTAATTCAAAGGAATTTTAACCTGTACTGAAATATGTTACAAGTGACCTACTTTTAAAGGTAAAAGAACTGTTTCCTGTGTTTCTTAAAGTAAAAGATAATTTATTTTTACCAAACTAGTAGAGTTTATCCTCTTTTATTTAAAAAAAAAAAAATCACAAGTGGCCCAAGTGGAACCATTTTAAGGACTAAAGAGGTCATAATTCATATAAGTGATTTAAAAAGACTATCCAATGATGTAAGTTATGTTTCTTAACTTTCTAGAGGCCAAACTTTGGATCTAGAGTTTGTACCAGAATATCCCCGTGATCCCTTACAAATATGAAATTTCATGATTCTAATAATAAATGCAAATATAATTATAAATAAGTTCCATAAATTTGTTTTTATAATTTTTCATAAGCTTTGAAATAAATTTCATAAACATAAATATAAATGTGCTTAAAATTCTGGGTTTCTAAGATAGTTTTTAATACCTTACAGAGTTTGAATACAAAGTAATGCATATTCATCATGGAAAATTTATAAAATATAGAAAGCACAGAGTTAAAATAAAAAAAACTCATCATCTCTTCATTTAGGAATAATTACTGTTAACATTTTGGCTTATATACTCAGTAAGTAAACAAAGTAACTGACTACAATGTGAATATTTTCCCATCACTAAATATTTTTATACATATTTGCTTAATGATTATATAGTATTATGTCATATTAATATTTGACAATTTAGTTCATATTCTATTGTAGGACATTTAGGTTATTTCAAATTTCTGTCATCATAACATTTCAAAACATATCCTTGATGGTAAATCTTTTTGTAAATACCTATAGATGTCTTTTTAAAGGAGACACATATTTAATAAATACATCTTTAAGAATTTGAATCATTTTTCCAAATTATCCTTCAGAAAAATGTTTTGATTTAGATGTGTAGCAGGGGTATTAAGAAGTGCCTGTTTCCCCCAAATCCTTGCCAACCCAGAGTAACAGCCTTTTAAGAACACTGTCCATCTAATCTGGGCACAGTTTTACATTTCATCAGAGACGAGGACTGGCTATTAAAACCAAATTCTTTGTCTAATTCTAACTTCTGTGAATAAAATTTCACTCATATTGGGTTTATTGCTAGAGGCAAAAGAAAAGTATTAGAAATGCTATGTTGTCAGTTTTTCATTTTCAGGACTATAATAATTCATAATATTCATAAAGATGATGTTCTTCTGCACCACACATCTACAGAAACTTCAGACAATAGGTAGAAAGTGTTTAGAGAGTATAGGTATGCTTATCAGAGCAATAGATGAATGTCTACTGTTTTTTAAAAAAAGTTATTAAGCTAAAATAATGATAATAATACATGCGGCAAGAATCAGAAATTAAATCATCTTGGATGCCTTATAGTGTAAGTAGGTGACAAGAGCATTCTGTTTAAGGTTATAGAATAAAGATTTGTCCTCTTGGCCCCAGAATTTTTTAAACTACTGCCTGTAATAGGATAATGTTTTATTTGCATGTTTTCCTTTCGTCATCCATAATTTCATTTCATTCTGGGGACATTTTTATTTATGTGAACTCTTCATTTTCGTTCAGTCTTTTGGGGATAAGTTTCCTGTATTTTAAAGGTCAAATTTGGCCCTGTGTATGGTTGTTAAAATGCTGTTAAACAGATTCTAAACACAGCTGTCAGTGTATTTTCACTCTGGGAATTCCTGGGCTGGGTAGCCTGACTGTGGGAACCTACAGAAGAAGGTGGGAAACCGGTCAGAGGCAGTCCAAGAGGAAAGCAATCTACCCACCCACTCACCTCCAAATTGGGCCAGGAAGGGCCTAGCCTCTCTCTGTCCTCCCCAGTCTTGTGACAGAGCACTTGGTACAGCTACTAAAGCCACAGCTGTCTGCTGAAGGACCGGGGCGTGCTTTCTCTGATGCTTCTCTGCAGTGCTCCTGCCAAGAGCTCCCATCCTCCCCCAGCTACAACCATTAATTTGACCTCAGACTCTGCGGGAGAAGCTTTGGTGGATGCGGATCTTGTGGCTGGAAAGTGAGGAGACTGGGCTTAAGCAAGTGGAAAGTATATATGCGTCCATTTGTAGGGATTTTCCAGGACCTCATTTTCAGAGATACTTATTTTTAAAGGTATTAACAGAGGGATACATGTGCTGTTTGAGCTGCTTAAGAATAAGAGGTAGCACTCCCCTAGTGCCTTTCACGTGCCAGAAGTTTTACGTATTATTTCTAATCTTTTCAGCAATCCTATGAGGCTGGTACTATTACTGCCATTTTGTAGATAAGAAAACTGAGCTTCTGCAAAGTTAAATTGTTGGCTCAAAGCCACAGAGCTACGGAATGCCAGAATCATGACTGACACCCAGGCCCGTGTGACTCTCAGATCCCCTGCTCTTTCCATGTAACTTAAGTCTTTTGTTAAAAAGGGGTCAGAAGTGTGGAATTCTAAGTTTGCAAGTATTTGTTCTTATGTTTCTGGCTGTATTTACAGGATTACTTCATTTTTTATTTTGAACTATGTTTTCCAGAAATCAGAGGATTGATTACAGGATGTTTTCTTGCCAGCAAAATCTGTTGAGCTGAATCACAAACATCGCCTTGCCTTCTGTCACTATTCATAATTTATTCATGGATCCCTGACTCGTTCCTTATTAGCATTATATCTGAGTTCTGTTTTTTGAATGATCCTTTCAAGGCTTTTGGGAGGGTGTTGAAAGAATGGTAGGGAGAGGCGTTTTACAGATAGCTTTAAGTAAGAAACAAATGATTACTTTACCTGAATATGAATCATTTAGATTCTGCTGGTCCAAGAAAAAGAGCATTCAACGAAAGTAAGGGAAAGTCAAAAGAGTAAATGCCCAGGATAATAATCCATGAGAGGCACTAAATAGAATTCCTACAAATCACAGAAATTGAAAAGAATTTTTGGCAACATCCAAAACAAATATGGAAACTCAAGGGTTCAGAGGCACAGAGTGTATATATACACATACATTGTCTTATACCATATTCAAAGGGATTTATTACAGGGATTTGATCTCATGGAATTGGGGAATTAGTTAAGCAGTTTCTATAAGGCCACCATCTCCATATCTGATGTTGGAGCTTGAGGTCCACAAGGTAAGCATTTGGGAAGAGAGGATGGATATGATGTAGGAAAAAGCAAGAACCAGTTAGAAACTCTCTCTTGAGATGGAACCCACAGGTTGGTCTGAAACCTTTGTCTGCTCTTGCTGCTTCTGACCTTGGTGGTATGGGTGGTCTGCAGAAGCCACATCTCTCTTCATGGAGTTAAACACCCACCTCAGGCTTCAGAGAGGCTGAAGGAGGATCTAGGGGATGGTGACCTGGTTTCAGCTGTGGCCCTGGCTCACCAATGAGGAGAGCCAGTAGGTAAGTGACAGTATGGTTGAGCTACAACATAGCTGCCCCTTGGCTTCCACCCTCCCTCTCTCCCACCAGAATGGCTCTTGTGGCCCACCCTGACCTACAGGAAAGGAAAACTCCCCCAAAATTTAGTTCAGTCTAGACAGGTTGACAAAATTACCCCACTAAACTAGGATATAGTGCTGGAGAAAAGGGGACAGAGCACTACTGGCCAGAATAAAATGAGCTCTTGATGAGGCCAATTGAAGATGCCTTCAGACTAACATAGCACACAGCCATTTGGCTCAGGGCTCTTGCTGTCTCCCTGCGCTTTTACCAGGTAAGAAGCACAGATCATATGACCCCATTTCAGGGAGTTTGCTGCCTGCCTGTGTTGGCCCCGAGAGCAGAGGCTGTTTTCTCGGCTCTTCACAGATACTCAGGTTATCATTGCTTTTGCTCTGATATTGTTCGCCCTTTCTTTTTCCCACATAATTCCTTTCTTAAATTTCCAATTCTTGTGGTGCCTAGGTGGCTCAATTTGCTAAATGCTGACTCTTGATCTTGGCTCAGGTCTCAATCTCCCCATCATGAGTTCAAGCCCCCTGTTGGGCTCCATGCTGGGCGTAGAGCCTACTTAAAACAAATTCCAATTCTGAAAACTTTTTCTTTGCTTTTGTATTAGTCTCCTGTTGCTGCTCTAACATATCACCATAAGTTTAGTGGCTTAAAATAATTCAAATTTATTTGACAGTTCTAGAGTTCAAAAGTCTGAAATGGGTCTCACTAGGCTGAAATCAGGGTGTTAGTGGGGCTGTACTCCCTCTGAGGACTCTAGGGGAGAATGTATCTCTTTGCCTTTTTGAGATTTCTAAAGATGACCCACCTTTCTTGGTGCATGGCCCTCTTTTATCTTCAAAGCCAACAACGGCCGGTCAAGTCTTTTCGTGTTGTCTAACTCTGACACTGACTCTTCTGCCTCCTTCTTCCACATTTAAAGACCCTGTGATTACATTTAAATCTCATTTCCATCTATAATCTTAATTCCCCCTTACCATAAAACCTAACATATTCACAGTTGTAGGGCTCAGGACATGGACATTGTTGGGGGGCTGTTGTTCTGCCCATCCCACCTTTCCATCCTTTTCATGGCCTAGGCTATTTGTAGACTAGAATTTAGGAGTAGTGTTTCAGGCCCGTGGCTTTCCACTTTGCCACAACCCTCACCCTGAGGCAATGAGCAAAAACTAGCTATTTACCAGGGCGAACACAAAAGACAAGAAAGAAATACCAGGAAGAATATCAATTAATATTCAAAAATAATTTCCTATCACAAGAACAACAGTATGTGTTTATGAGGACCAGCTATATGGCCATTCTTTCTCCCCATAAGACTTTATTGGGCAACAGTTCTGTTTCCCATGATGTCTAGTGGAAAGGCTGGATTCCTATTGCCCAGGTGAGAGATTTCTTTATTGTTCCCAAATGAATTTTCCTGGACACTTGCTTCTCCACCCAGGGCAAAATCCTGCTCTTGTTTAAGAAGTTTGGATTCACCATCCAACTCCCTTCCTTTTCACTACTCTCATCTACCAACTTGCAAGGGCCCCTCCCCTTCACTAAAGGCTATAGCACCTCATTCAGTTTTCCTTCCTACTCTGGCAATCATCAAGGATGACCTTCCATAATCATTTTATTTGTGATCACCATCTCCTCCACCCATCTCAGCTGCTGTGGAGAGACATTAATTGCTCACTGGATATCCATGTGCTCCTTCAAATTTCCCAGCCTCCTCACAAATGATGAAACCATGTGACTACTTCTGGACAAAGGATTGTGAACTGAAGTCACATGTTTTCCTTCCAGACCAAGACATCCAACTCCCTTCCTTTTCACTGCTCTCATCTACCAACTTGCAAGGGCCCCTCCCCTTCACTAAAGGCTATAGCACCTCATTCAGTTTTCCTTCCTACTCTGGCTATCATCAAGGACGACCTTCCATAATCGTTTTATTTGTGATCACCTTCTCCTCCACCCATCTCAGCTGCTGTGGAGAGACATTAATTGCTCACTGGATATCCATGTGCGCCTTCAAATTTCCCAGCCTCCTCACAAATGATGAAACCATGTGACTACTTCTGGACAAAGGATTGTGAACTGAAGTCACATGTTTTCCTTCCAGACCAAAACATTTAAGAGCTTGGTGCAGTTTTGTCCCCTGACATAGAAACCTGGAAGCTATGTGTTGAAATGGCAGCATTTCAAAAGAACAGCATGAGTGATAAATACAGCTCTGTTTTCTTTGATATTTTTATCCGAGATTGGCATTAATCTTTTAATGCAGAATAGTTTATATTATCCTGACTGATACAACTACCATTCCCAGAGTCAGACTCTGGAAGTCATCCCTGGAAAGTGCTCCACCTTTGAAACCACTTCTACAAACTTGATAATCTTGGTTTATAGACTCTGATCATTTTGATTGGCTCACTGGGATCTATCACTGCTTCACTTGCAACTTGCAGCCCACTGACCATTTGTTTTAGTCCATTGGGCTGCTATAACACAATACTACATACTGAGTAGCTTATGAACAACAGAAAATTGCTTCTCACAGTTCTGGAAGCTACAAGTTTGAGTTCAGGGTGCCCACATAGTTGGATGAGAGCCGTCTTCTGGGTTCATAGCTGGCACCTTCTCTCTGTGTCCTCACATGACAGAAGGGCCCTACGGATCTGTCTGGAGCCTGTTTTATAATGGCAATAATTCCATTCATGAGGATTCCACCCTCATAGCAAGAGCACTCCCTATGGCCCTACTTCCTAATACCATCATCTTTGGGGGTTAGGATTTTAACTTACGAATTTTGGGGAGATGCAAACATTCAGCCCATACCACTATTCTATCTTCCTCTCATCTTCTCCTTCCTATATTTAGTTTGCTCCCTTGTCCAGTCTATATTCCACAATCCATCCTCTTAGCCACTTCCCTGTTAATATTCTAACTTACCTTGATTCATTGTCCTTTTGTAGCACCTGTCTGGCAAAGCCCCAAGCCTGGCAAAGCCCAAGCTGAATGAATCCAGCTACCCACTTCTGTGTTTGTACTCAGGCTGAAGAACACTAGTAGAGAAAAATCATATGATATTGTAGACTTCTGAGCTGGCAACGTTGCCTGGAAATCCTATTGTGCCTTTATGGTCCATTCTATCTTAAACTCTGTCTCCTCAAGCCTCTCTCCTTCTACTACCCTATTATACTGAGCAGATGAACTCACCTTCTACTTTACAGAGAAAATAACACACAGAGAAGAACTACCACAGCCTTTCAAAAATCAACTTTACAAACCTATCTGCATCTGAATCTATCCTATCCTTTCCCCTCTTATTGCAATGTTGTCCCTTCACCTCTGCTCTTAATCCCCATCCTCTTCCAACTTTCCAGGAATTTTATGTTGGCAAATGTCCTTCCTCTCTCTAATAACGTCAGTCTTTCTCTTTGGTGTCCTTCCTATCAGCAAATAAATATTCTCAAGTCTGTCCCGTCTTAAAGGGAAAAAAGTCATCCTTCATATAACACTTCCCTCTAGTTATTCTTTTCTTGGCCCCTTTTTACCTCTACCCAACCATCAAGTGAGGGAATCCCTCAAGGTGGATCACAAACCCTTTTTTTCTTCCACTCTACCCTCTCTCTTCAGAAAATCTCAACTACGCAAAACAATTCAGTTTTCTTTTTATTTCCAGCTCAGACTTATGCTCTGAGCTCCAAACCAGATAGCCTGAGGTTTACTTGATATCTCAATTAGGCTGTCTGCTGCCTTAAACTCAACATGTCTCAAACTGAACTTGGGATATTTCCCATCAAGTTTGCTCCTTCCTGTATTATTTCATCAAATGGTATTAACAACCACTCAGCTACTCAAGCCAAGCACCTGGGAGTAATCTTTTTTCTTTTCTTTTTTTTTTTTTAAGAGCGAGCAAGTGTGAGTGGGGGGTGGAGGGGCAAAAGGAGAGGGAGGGAGAGAATCTTAAGCAGACTGCACACCTAGTGCAGAGCCTGACACAAGGCTCAATCTCACAACCCTGAGATCATGACCTGGGCCAAAATCAAGATCCAGACGCTTAACCGACTGAGCCACCCAGGCGCTCCGACCTGGGAGTAATCTTTGATTCATTCCTATCTCTTCCTCAGTTAAGTCTGAACACAAGTATTAACTAAATTAATTACCTGAATATCTCTTAAGTCCATTCACTTTTATCTATCTTCCCTGTTTAGTTCAAGTCACCATCATCACCTGCTGGACTACTGTACACTTCCCCCACATCTACTCTTTTTGGGCTCCAATCCATTCTCCACTCTGCATTTTTAAAAAAGATTTTATTTATTTATTTGACAGAGAGAGACACAGCGAGGAGGAAACACAAGTAGTGGGAGTGGGAGAGGGAGAAGCAGGCTTCCCACTGAGCAAGGAGCCCAATGAGGGGCTCGATCCCAGGACCCTGGGCCAAAGGCAGACGCTTAATGACTGAGCCACCCAGGCGCCCCCACTCTGCACTTTTTTTTCTTTTTTTTTAAGATTTTATTTATTTTTTGACAGAGAGAGACACAGTGAGAGAGGGAACACAAGCAGGGGGAGTGGGAGAGGGAGAAACAGGCTTCCTGCGGAGGAAGGAGCCCAATGCGGGGCTCGATCCCAGGACCCTGGGATCATGACCTGAGCCAAAGGCAGACGCTTAACGACTGAGCCACCCAGGCGCCCCCCCCGACTCTGCATTTTTAAAATGCAAACTTATCTTAAAATTTATCAGTAGCTGCCTATTTGCTCTGAAGAAAAGAATCCAGATTCTTAATGTGACTTTTACACTCCATCTCACTCTTCAACCTTATTTCATGCCCCTCTACTTTTACCTTCTATCCTGCAGTCCTATAATACTTAAAACATCACAGATGCTCCATAAATATTTTTTGAATGAATGAGTATGTTTTTAAAACAGTTTCCCAAATTTATCATGTAATAACATGAGCTAATACAAAAGAATTCTTCATTCCTCTGTTCTAAACATGGAATAAAAAAAATCACTTAAAACTTCTTTATATGGCTGGGCTCTAAACCAAGAAAGAGTGTCCCAAGTGTCATAATTAAAGAGGAACTCCATGTCAGCGTGCTAAGCAGAATCTTATGCCCTACACAGCTCATAGAATTGTTACAACCAGATATAGGCTTTAAAGGCTGGAATTGGTTCTAACAACCACCCTGGAAGAAGGTTCCAGGTCCTGGGACCTAAGAGGAAAGATGACTGAGCTATTTAGATAAACCTGTGAGTCACAAAAGGTTGTACTGACTTTGAAATGAAGACTACGAAACTCTGGCCATCAGCCCAAATAAACAACAAGAAGGTTTATAGTATCCCAGGATCACAGAGAAGACATCACCTGCAAGAAATCAAACACCCAGGTCCATGCCACACACAGATGGAGAATCTGAAATCACATGGCCTGAGTGGAGGAACCTGAAGCAGAGAAATGAACCTAAAAAGGCATCTGATTCTTTTGCTCAAGTTGAGAAAAAACAAAAGCAGCCTGTAAACCCTTCCCCACAGAGAACTCTCTTCTAATGACTAGCTTATGGTCAAAATTTCTAAACCGTACTATGACAAATAACTATGCCTGAGGGTCAGCAGATGAAAGAAATAGGAGGCACAGTTTGAAAGTGTAGAACAACCTTAATGAAAGGTTTACAGAGTATGTTTAAAATGTTCAAAGGAATATAAACCATAAGGGAAGAAAGCAATGAGAAAAAAAGACTAAGAATTTGAAAAAATTTATATCAGAATTTTGAAATCAAATGTCATGTTCTTTCCCATCCTAAGGTTTCAGTAAATGTTCTTCCCTCTGCCTGGACACTCATATTCACTTCTTCCCCTTCACACTCCCACTCATCTTTGTAGTCTTAGCTTCAATGTCCTCTCCGGAGGGGACCATTTGCCAGCTTCTGAGAGGACGTCATTTCCTCTCTAATAAACCCTGTGGCTCTTTCACCTCTCTTTCTAGCGACACTAAACACAGTTATAGTTTTTTGTTCGATGTTTGTCATTCCCGTAGGGCGTAAACTCCATGAAGACAGGTCCCATTTCTGCCTTGTTTTCCACCGCATCCCCAGTGCCTAGCACAGTGTCGAGCACGTGGATTATTGACAGGGCAGCCATGCCTCCTAGGGTCATCCCAGTTTACACCTGCTGCCTGGAGTAATTACTAATAATCTCTTTTGCTCCCCTTCACCCAATTTGAGTAATAAGTTATACATATACCCTAATTATCGGCTGATTGATTTTTGAACCAAAATGCCTAATTCACTGCCTTATAAAATATATTCAGTTTGGGGGCACCTGGGTGGCTCAGTTGGCTAAGCTTCTGCCTTCAGCTCAGGTCATGATCTCGGGGTCCTGGGATTGAGCCTCGTGTCAGGCTCCCTGCTCAGAGGGAGCCTGCTTCTCCCTCTCCCCTCTGCTCGAGCTCTCTCGCTCTCTCTCTCTCTCTCAAATAAATAAATAAAATCTCTCTCTCTCTCTCTCTCTATATATATATATATAATATAAGGCTGGAATTTGATATATATATTGAGATTTTATTTATTTATTTGAGAGTGTGTATATTTATTTGCGAAATATTCATCCTAATCCTAATTCTTATTGTCTGACCTCTGTTTGCCCTCTCCTACCTCTGCTGACTTCTCTGTTCTTAATTTTTGTCCAGCTCCTGAACATTGGTATCTTAAAGGTTTCTGGTCTCTCTCCTTATCACCTATTTTCTATACCGCCCCCCTTCCCCGATGATTCTGAATTTGGCAGCCATAAAGTCTTTGTCTCTTGGATCTAGATTAATTCTTGTTTGAGCAAATCATATTTATAGTCCAACTGAGGTACCTTATAGCAATCAGTATCATCATCCTAAATGTCCAAGAAATGCAACCAGTTCAACAAAATGCTTTTAAGTAACTATGTTCTTTGTCTCTGTCTAAAAAAAAAAAACCAATAACCAGGGACTAATAGTTCACTAAAACATCTTTTCTTTTTTTATTAGAATTTAGGGTAAACAATTGTCTAGCAACTCAAGAGGTATGTTTTTTGTTGTGGTAATGTTAAGCGGTGACCATCACTGAGGAACAGCTTAAATTCACCCAACTGAGGAGATTCTATTCCTAGATCCTACTATTCTGCCAGCAAGAAACATAAGCTGGAGAGGGAAGGGTTGAAATTAGAGACTGCTAAGTAATCTTTGGCAACTGTGTGGGCCACATCTAGGTGTACTGGAGAGAAGGGCCATATTTATATGGATTAATGTTCCTTTTACTCAAATGTCTATGCTATTATTCTTATGTTTTCTAATACCAGATGTTTATGAGTCAATATCTAAAATGTGAGAACCAGGGTGATAGAGTGAGCATCCAAACCGACCTGGGTTCTAATTGATTCTCTCACTTACTAGTTGTGTGATCTTTGACAAGTCACCAAATTTCTCTGAGACTTGTCTTCGTCCGTAAAATGGGAATGATAATACTTACTTCACTGAGTTTTTAAGATAATAAAAAAGATATTTCAAGTATATGACAAAACATCTAGCATAAAATAAACAATTACTTAAAACAAGTTTTCATTAAAGTTATTGTTTCCTGGTTTTGTCTTATTTATCCACATGTACTTGGTCCTAGGACTTCAAGCTGGAGAAGGAGGTGAAATGGATTTTTATTTTAGTTTGAGAACTACGGAATTGGGCTGGTTTGCCAATAGAAGTTGGCTATTTAGATGAGTCTATTTGATTTCAGGATGATGTCCAGCCTCATCCTTCACCAGCTGAGTACTGCTTGTTCCAGAAGTGCGTTGCTGAAAGAGTGGAGTCATACAAAGTCAGGCATGGGTGTCTCAAGAAAGCAATGCCAGGACATAGTTTTGGAAACATGGTCTAAGAGTCATCCAGTAATGTTTATTAGTATTCTGTGGAAAGAAACTCAACTAGACAATGTGAGGTAATGCAAAAGAACAGGCCAAATTGAATTTTACAGCATCAAAAATATTTATGTCTGGACTAGACTTTAAAGACTACTAAATATTATTTAAGATCAGAATCCAATTCCTTCATTTTATGGATGAAGAAGTGGGGACCTGGAGAAGTTAAATAACTTGCCCAAGTTAACAAAGCCAGCTTTCTTTACTGATAATCCAGTACATTTGCCATTAAACTCTTCTGGTGACACAATCTCTGCTCCATGTAG
Organism: Mirounga leonina; assembly: GCF_011800145.1. NCBI lineage: Eukaryota > Metazoa > Chordata > Mammalia > Carnivora > Phocidae > Mirounga > Mirounga leonina. The sequence goes on along the minus strand of NW_023270377.1, from coordinate 43,317,647 downwards.
AAATTTAGGGACGTGTCCAAATTGTACATAAGGACAACTCAGAAAGACATGTTAACCAATGTAATTGCTTCCAGTTATATATAGAAAGCTAAATTTGTTATAATAAAAGATGTTCTGTGAAGACGTTTGGAAAGACCACAAGCCATTCCCCATGATTTAGCTGGGATTATTCTTGGTGCCTCTACACCAAGAACTCCACTCTAGAATATGGATATTCCCTAAGGAAAGCTGAAATGACTGAAATTACTGGGTTTGGGAAGTTGAATCAGGGAAAGTCTCAAATAAGATATTCATCTTGGCAGCCTGGATATGAAACTCATGAGAAATGTCTAGGAGTGGTCTATTGGGATCAAAAGGGAATGGGTGATTAAGAAGTTCAAATAAAAAGCTAGTGATAAAACACATATTAGAAGCTATGTAGTTCATGTACAGTTTGTTTTGTTTTGTTTTGTTTCTGAACTCTTTGGGATTCTTAATAAAATTCCATAAAGGCCTCATTTCAAGATAAAAAAACTATTCTCTTTTTAAAAACTTTACACATAAAATTATAACTCTCAAAGTCAAGGAGGCCAAATAGGTTGAGGGGAACTCTAACTAACATTTGACTTACTTTCCCAAATTCTTACCAGAGAAGGGTGAGGCCTAGCTTTCCCTCTCAAAATTCTTATGTGGGATTTCTCCTTATTTCAGTTCCTGATTGCTTCATAGGTACTGGTTTACAGTATTGTAGGAGAAATGGAGGAAGAATCAGTATTAATAAGATGTGTTTTTGCAATATCCCTGACTTAACTGTGAAATTGTATTTCCTGCCTTTCAAATTTCATTGATTTTTATATATTATCATGCCAAGGGAAAACATAGGTATAGTGTGAGGTATAGGAAAACCAGGCAGTTTGTTGGAATTAGAGGTCAGCAAAGCAAGGATAAAGGAAGTTGTGATAACTGGGCAGGCCAGCTGGTGTGAAGGCGTGTCTAGGCTTCCCCAGCCTGTGGGCATAACATTCATCTGTATTGCCAGCATTACAGTACCCGCAGCACCCAGCCTGTCTTAGACCTCTATTTCCTCAGGTTTGTCCTAATAGTGTCCCAAGCACTGTCATACAGGCTCCTTTCTCATTGGGCCTCTATGCCACCACCTCTGCTGGTCGTGAGACATTGGTCTCACGAGATCCCTCTGCATGGGGTAGATGGTTTCGTTTCTGGAACTCCAGCAGATCCTGCGCTGGATTGTTGTTCCAACATAACCCAGCTGCTGGGAGAGATCCTCTTCTCCAGTTGGGCCACTCCATCCTAAGAGGAGCAGACCTTTCCCTCCACTCTCTAGTCTCCATAATCACCAGGCCTGGAGAGGAGAAAATAATCCCCACTCACCCGCAAAGTAAGGTGTCTTCCTCAGTCCCCATCGCCTATCCCAGGATCTGCCTCTTTCTAGAGTTCTTGGCAAAGAACTGTCCATTTTCTTCTGAAGGAATTGTAACTTCAAGCTGTGAACTTGCCCCATGAGCCTCCAGGGAATATTACAACAAAATCCGACATTCCAGCATCAGAAAATTGGGTTAATTTAGACACCCATGGTGCTACCCTGAATGCTATATGTTGAGGGTATAAATGATCTAGGGCAAAGGCTTTCAAACTAGCATGCATCAGGATCACCTGGCATTTCCCTCACAACAGAGATTGCTGGATCCCCAATTCCAGAGTTTCTAATCCAATAGTTCTGGTGTAAGCCCTGAGAATTTGCATTTTTACAAGTTCTCATATGCTACCAATGCCTCTGGCCCAAGGAACCACACTTTGAAAACCACTGACCTAGTGTATGATGAGATCTAGAGAAAATCACAACAAAATAGAGTAGCCCAAAATCAGAATCTAGAAAACATGCTACTTCCATAAGTGTCACATAGTGAGGGTATATTTGACCAAAGAATGTTAAGCTATTTTAATAAGATGAAAATTACCTTTATCTTGAAAATTGACAACGTTTGGATAAAATATCACATTTTGAGAGGACAAATCACCTAGAAAACTGCCAAACATCCCCATGGTATCACTGTCTTTAAATTCTCACGGAAAATAAAGAGCACTGTTTTCCAGACCCATATAAAACAATGGTCTTTACATTTTGCTATAACACTGTTTCTTCTTGGACATCAGGGATATAATAAATTAAGTGATTTTAAGGCCCTTCAATTCCCTTAAATCCAGAGTTAGCCCTGACTCTGCTCAGATGTAAGTTGAAATCAAAGTTACAATAACAGGAATTAACAATAATGACATTACATAAGGTGAACAAATGCAGTAGTGGATAATGTAAAGAATAATTTTTAAAAATCATAACGTTTTTTCTCTTATGTAGGATGACTATGTAACTTAAATAGCATCACTATTTCTTATCATAGATTCACCTGGTCTCAAAAATGATCTACAACTTATAATCAGAAATGTTTAAGAACACAAAGTTGGGGAATGAAATACTTCTGACCATGTCTCATAGCCGTTGATGGAGGCTGGGACATCAGCTGCTTTTACCATCTCTGAGAGCGTCCCTACCCTGGTACATATGTGGAAGTCTAAGAAGTCTGGTACAAACCTCCAAGGAGAAGATGAAGAATGTGGACCACAGAGATTGCGGCAGAGGCCTTCCGCTCTGCCCTAGGGGCTCTCAGAGCACTTAGAAGCTCAAAGATGGTGCAAAATCAGAACAATTTCTTTATGACTCCTAATCTTTCTAAAGATCATTGTCAAGTAGTGGGAAGCAATGATTCTAATTCTGTGCCAGGGGTAAGTAATTTAGGCTTCTAGGGGAGCCGAGAACCCCTTAGAGCATAGGGAACAGTCTGATTTGTGCTGTGCATGGGCACAGCAAGGAGATTAGAAACTGAGTGATGAATGGGAGCTGCCAGGTGACCTAGATACCTCATCAAAATGTCTACTTTGAAACCAAAACAAAACACAGCCTGAGTTGGAGTCGGTCTGTTGCTTGCTTCTTTCCACCTCAGGAATGAAATCAGATTCCTTCTCATGGCTGAGTCCCATTACTGGTAATCGAATTACTGAGTAGTACACCATCTCAAATAGAAGACTGAGCCTCAGAGTGCCCAGTGTCCATTAGCCATCAAGTGATATTGCATTAATAAGCCCAAGTAGAGGTATGATATTACACTGTAAATGCATTTGGAGCATTTTTATTCTCATTCTAACTTACTGAGTGTGCCAGCACCATCTCTTGTAACCCTGGGTAAACTAAGCTCAGTATTCAGAGATACTAAGTCTTTCAGGACCAGCCTAGGTTACACTTAAGGCACTTGTGAAAGCAATAATAAGCCTCCCTGGGTCTTTAATGTTTGTCCTTAAAATAAAACATATGGATATGTGTAAAAACACATCATGATCAAGAAATAGAATTCATACCAGGAATATGTGTATGTAGGCACACACATATATACCTTAAAATACATAGTATAGTGTTTGTTTATAAATTTTACATAATTCTATAAATTTACAACTGTTTATTTTTTACTCCTATTATGTTTTTAGATTCCATGCTCTTATATTTAGAAAAACTTATTTCCTTCCCACTTCCACATGAGTCATTCCAATCACAAACATGGTATATCCCTCCATTATTTGTAACCTTTAATAGAATTTTGTAACCTTTTTGGAACGTTTAAAGAACTTTAACCAATAAATTTTCCTTATGCATTCGTTCATTGTTGATTAATGTAGTGGGACTTATTAATGTTTTTGTTACTGTTGTGATATCTTATTTTCTAATTGTTGGAAAGAGGAACACTGCAAATTTTTGTATGTTAATCTCATATTCTATTTATTTCTCTTTTATTTATTTAATTTATTTGGTTTGGGGCTTGTCTTCTATTGGCCAGGACCTACTGTGTTCTGAGTCAATAATGAGGATCTTTATCTTATGCCTCAATGTAAAAGGAATGGTGCTAAAGTTTTTCAATTAATATGATGCTTGCTATATTTTTCCCTTATCAAAGTAAGGAAATTCCCTTCCATCCCTAGTTTTCTTAAGAGCTTTTTATCATATATAGTTGTTGGATTTTATCAAATTCTTTTTTTTGCATTTATTTTTATATTTAAATGCCTTCCCTCTTTAGGCTTTCCCTTTCTGGTATAAACCTTACTTGATCATGATGTTCTGTTGTTACTGTTGTTATTGTTGTTCTTTATGGCATGTTGGATTTAATTACTTTTTTGTTTAGTATTTTTGCAGCTACGTTTATATATGAAATTGGCCCATAATTTCCTTTTCTTCTCTTATCCTTTTCAGTTTTGTTATGAAGATTGTGCTAGTACTATAAAATTAATTGGGTAGCTTTCCCACTAATTAGAGAATATGGGTTTTTTGTGGACCTTATCTGTAAAACAGTCTAGACTTAGCCAATTTTAAATGGTTTTTTAAAAATAATTGATTAGATTTCCTTAGTGCCTATTGATCTATTTAAGTTTTCTTTCATCTTGGGAAATCTCAAAATTTTCTCTTTCTTCAATATTTGTTTTCATTTCATCAAGTTTTCATAGTTACTAACTTATAGTAGTTTATGGTGTGCTTTTGTTAGTTCTTTTAAATCTGTTACTCTTTTGGCTCTTTTCACTTTTTTTGTTCAGTATATTTAATTACATCTTCCTCCTTTTTTCTCTTAATAAGCTTTTTCATTCAGTTCTAAATATTTTGAAATTTTCCTCATGATGTTTTCCTTAATTTGTTCAGAGACAACGCAATAGAATGGGTAAGAGTCTCACAAAAGACACTCAACATATATACGCATGCATATATATGGTATTAATGTACGTGTATATATGCATAAAAATACAGAAACATGCATGGATGTATACATACATACATATACATACATTTGTATGTGTATACACACATATTTATTCAAGTTATTATGTTGTATGCAATTTTATTTATAATTTAATTTATCCATATATTTATTTTGTTGTTTACTCTTTATTCTCTTTTCACTGTTTTCTCTATTTTCTAAACTTTCTTCTCTTTCTCCTTCAGTTTGGATATTTTTTTGTGATCTGTTTTCTGGTTCATTAATTCTCTCTTGAGCTGTGTGTAATCTGCCTTGAAAACAATTAATTCCATTATTAATTTCAGTTATTGTACTTGTTAGTTCTGGAATTTCTTTTCATCTTTTTTGTATAGTTTTTAGTTCCCTGTCGAAATTCTGAATTTTGCTTCTAGTTCCTTGAAAATATTGTTATTTTAAGTACCCATATCTGATAATATCTGTATCCTTGTATATCTCTTTCTATTATCTATTATTTCTCTTACTATTTGGGGATGTTTACTAGTATGGGTTTTCTTTAGCTTGATACTGGAATTGAATATGAAAAATTGTAGAGGGATACCTGGGTGGCTCAGTCGGTTAAGTGTCTGCCTTCGGCTCAGGTCATGATCCCGGGGTCCTGGGATCGAGCCCCGCATCGGGCTCCTTCTCAGTGGGGAGCCTCCTTCTCCCTCTGCCTGCCGCTCCCCCTGCTTGTGCGCTCGCTCTCTCTGATAGATAGATAGATAGATAGATAGATAGATAGATAGATAGATAGAT
>NW_023270377.1:43278378-43312052 GCF_011800145.1 Mirounga leonina | reverse complement strand
GATAGATAGATAGATAGATAGATAGATAGATAGATAGATAGATAGATAGATAAATAAATATTGTAGAAATATTTTGAGGACTAGAATGATGCTCTTTTTCCTCCAAAAAGGTTTTACTCTTGTCTAGGTACATTAGTGACCCCAGATTGTTTTAGTTTAATCCAGTTCCTGAGCTGATTTGAAGCTGGCTGTTCTATTTCAGTTCTCACGTACTCCTAGAGTGTAGCATTTGGGAATGCCACCTGAGGCTGGGGGTGTTACAAGTACCACATTACTACTTAATTGGTCCTGCCCTCCAGTTTTTGTCCTGCTAACCCTATGAGTCTGTGAAAAGCCTAGTTCAGCTGTTAGCCTATTAGCTGATTCTTCGGGAATCAATAGATGTCCCAAATATCAAGCTTCCCATCTGTGTTTTTTCCTTTTCCTGAAACTTGGCCCTGTAATTCTTAGGCTCGCTGATGCTAGCTCTTCTAGTTGTTCTCAGCAATTGCGTTGTTTGAAATTACCATGTTCACCATTGCAGAAAATATATTACTTTTTTAAAACTTGCAAGGCATAATTACTATTGTTTTATATCACCCATTGTTTATATAGGTTACCTACATATTTCACTTAGTGTAATACACACTAGTCCCATCCACGTTGTTGCAAATGGCAAGATTTCATTCTTTTTTTTTTTTTTAAGATTTTATTTATTTATTTGACAGAGAGTGAAACACAGCGAGAAAGGGAACACAAGCAGGGGGAGTGGGAGACGGAGAAGGAGGCTTCCCACTGAGCAGGGAGCCCGATGCGGGGCTCGATCCCAGGACCCTGGCACCATGACCTGAGCCGAAGGTAGAGGCTTAACGACTGAGCCACCCAGTTGCCCCAGATTTCATTATTTTTGATCACTGAGTAATATTCCATTGTGTGTGTGTGTGTGTATGTCACATCTTCTTTATCCATTCATCAGTTGATGGGCATTTGGGCTCTCTCCATAGTTTGGCTACAGGTGATAATGCTGCTATAAACACTGGGGTGCATGTGCCCCTTTAAATCAGCATTTTTGTATCCTTTAGATAAATATCTAGTAGTGCAATTTCAGCTATTATATTTTAAAGTATTGGTCTCTCTTTTCTTTCTTTCTGAGACTCCAATTAGTTATATTCTTTATAACTAATTCTTTATAACCCTTCTTATTCTATCCTTTAAACATATAACCCTCTTTCATATATTCTATTTTATTACCTCTCAATGCTGCATTCTGGATATTTTCTCTTTACTTATCTTCAAGTGTACTAATTCTTTCTTTAGCTGTACATAATCTACTGTTTAACCTACCCACAGATTTCTTAATTTGGAACACTGTATTTTTCAGTTCTAGAGGTTTTGTTTGTTCCCTTTTAAATGTGATCTCAGTCTTCATAGGTTCCTCTTCCCCACAAACTTTTTCCTCCAAATTTGTCTTTATTTTTTAAACATAGTTTGGTCTTATAGTCTTTGGCTGATAATTCTGGTATCTAAAGGTTTGCACATCTGTTTCTTTTGTCTATTACTTTTCCCAGTTCTCATTGGTAGAGTTTTGTTTATTAACTTGGTTATTTTGGGCTGCCTTGTGGCCATTGTACTTCAAAAACTATTACAAGAAATTCTGAGATCTTTTTCCAGAGAAGTTTCAAATTGGTTTCTGCCAGATACCTAAAGATATTATTTTAATTATATTACCATATCAAGTCCACCTTAATCCATGTTCAAGACTTAAGGTCCCTGGGTCTACCTCAATGATGGAAATGTATACTATAATACCCCATAAGTGCTGGTTCCTTTCTAGTTAACCCTTAGTCTCAGAATGTAACTTTTTGAGAGTCCAGCTTATTGTGGGAAGTGTCTAGTATTAGATTGCTCACCTTGTATGACCCTGGGCTTTTTTTTTCTCATTTCCTCACTCAAATGAAGTTAGCAAAATGGACGTTCAAATTTACTGGGATTGGCAAATATTTTCAAGCAAAAAGCGGGCTCTGCATTGGCTTACCCCTTTAGGTTCCTCTGTTCCCTTCAGGCTTTACCTGGTAACTCCTTACAATCTTGTTGGCTCTTTGTTAATTCTAAGAAGACTTTTTAAAGAAGAGTTTTTAAAATTACTTATCCAGTATATTTAGTTATTTTCAACAGGACTCATTCAGATAACCAAATTTACTTAACAAAAAGAAAAAGAAGGAGGAGGAGGAGGAAGAAATAAAAGGAAGAAGGTCCCCCTAAGAACCTTGTTTCTCAGATCTAATTTTATTTTATTAAAGTCAGAGAATATAGATTATGTGCCAAGTCTTTGAAGGAGCAGTATATCAATATTTTTGTATGTATCCCTTGAAGTTTAAATAACATAGTACTACATTTCTTTAACCTAAGGAGTTGAACCTCTGTATAAGGATTATCATTACAATTATTGCTGCCATCTTTTGGCTTTTCGTTTTACTCCAGCCTTTGTTGAAGCTACACCTGTGTACAGGTATAACATGACAACACATTGTCCCAGCTGCACTATGGATCTCTTGCTTTCTACTCCAAGGCTTCTTTACCACCACTGCCTGGGACACCTGTAAGAACCTCTCACCATTGTGACCCATGGATGAACCAAGAAGTGCAGGCAAATTAACGATGGGCAACCCTTGATCAATGGTGCATAGGAGCTGAACGATAAATATCCTTCTCTTCTATCCTTTGAGCAGATAATTCTAAGGTGCATTCTTTTTTTAAAGATTTTATTTATTTATTTGACGCAGAGAGAGAGAGAGAGCAGTAGAGGGAGAGGAAGAAGCAGACTCCCCAATGAGCAGGGAGCCCGATGAGAGACTCAATCCCAGGACCCTGGGATCATGACCTGAGCAGAAGGCAGATGCTTAACCAACTTAGCCCCCAAGGCACCCCTCTAAGGTGCATTCTGCATGGCTCCTCAGAAGACCCTAGTGGATTGAGCCCTACTTGCCCACCATTCTGATTGACTTAATAATGCAGTCTTAAGTTGATTCCATTAAATTGGCTTTCCCTCCTAGCCAATGTCACTCTTGCCAGTCCCCTACTCCTGTTCTTTGGGATTCTTTCCAAAGTAACTACCTAAATACAAAACCTTGAGAGAAGCTAGGAAAAAACATCATGCTTTCTTCCTGAGTTTTGTTTCTTTTTCTCCTTTCCTTTCATTTATTGGATATCATATTTGCTTCAGCTATTTTGAAAGTTACCCATTCTACTTTTGTTCTTCTGGCAGTTACTTCTAAATTACTAAACTAGAGGAACTATCTAAGTTTATCAATATCCAGTCTTTTTTCCAAACAAATAAACTTAACTGGTTCTTAACACACTTTCATCTATATCCTACATCTATATACTCCAAGCTCCTATTTGTATGATTTAGAATTTCATTCCAGATTCATATTGGTCAGATGGGTTTATTTGTAGTAATTGCTCATTTAAACAATTAAAGTACACAATTCTTTTTTTATTATGTTATGTTAGTCACCATACAGTAAAGTACACAATTCTTTACTCTTTCACACATATCTCACTGCCTGCTCCTGAATTTATTTCTTTTTTTTTTTCCTGGAGTTTGACCTATAATAGCTATTTCAAAGAGGATATATGGTAAACTTCCTGTAATATTTATTTCTCCTCACATTTAAGCTATAGTTTAGCTGGAAATAAGATTCTACATTTAAATGTATTTTCCTTCTGAACTTTGAAGATATAGCTCCAATGTCTTCTAACTAGTATTGCTGTTAAAAAGTCTAATCCCTCTTTGATTCTTGATTTTGGAGGTGATTATTTCTATTCCCCTTTTTCTATTTTTATTTTTTCTTTTTGCTTCTGGAAGCCTTCGGAATTTTCTCTGTCTTTGAAATTGTTAAATTTTGTTGTAATTTGAGTTTGTTATCTTTATTTCAAAATGCTCACATTCCTTAGAGATCTAATTAATTTTCCCTTTAAGCTCATCTTTATTTTTTGTACCAATGGATTGCCTTGGTTAGTGACATTTACCTTGAACAAAAGCCTAAGCCCTGGTTTATGTTTCTCATAGGGTATGTGTGTATGTGTGTGTGTGTGTGCATGCACATGCATGTGTGCATGAGACAGGGAGAGAAGAGAAGAAAAAAATGAGTGGAGAGGGGATGAGAAGACAAGGGAGGAGAGAAGAAATGCATGTATACCTTTTTTTTTTTTAATGTTCAGTTAGCCAATGCATGTATACCTTAATCTGGATGCCATTATTCCTATTTTCCTTTTCAGTGGTCCACTCCTCCCTTGGGGTATTCTCAATCCCCTCCCACTGGAGGCACTGTTCATGTCTCAGAGCAAATGGCTTTATTTTTTATTTCCTATCCTGGCCAGGGGGTGAGGAATATAGGAAATGCACAGTAAGGCACTACCTCCCCTGACTTTCCACTCCAGCTTGATCCAGGCTCTGTTCCTATTTTCATGTGGTTGCTCCCAGCGAATACTCTTGCCTTCTACCTCCATGAGATCAATGTAATGGGCAACGTTCTGGGTCTGGGAGGTTTATGCTCATGCAGCATGTGTGTGTGTACGTGTGTGTATGTGTTCATGTATAGCAAATGTCCCATTGCAGAGTTCTGATTTCTGTACACACCTGCAAGCCTTCAATGTTGGTCAAACTTCCAACTTTAAAAAGAAGAGGTATATTCTAGCTCTGACCCCAGTTTGGCTGACTGACTATGATTGCCACGCCATTTTAGGTTCCCATAGGAGAGTGGGGGTGGGGGGAGCAATTTGCCCTCAGCACTATCTGCCTCAGTTCACATCTCAGTTGTGGCCTCTGAGCCTCCCCTCCATCCTCACCAGCATTTCACTCTATGTTGGGCTTACACTACCTTCTGATTCCTAAGGAGCACTCACAATGTTGGCTTCCATTGCTGAGCATGGCTCTCCGTTTCATAAGTTTCTTCCTCCTTCTTCTGGCCTCATTATAAAAACAAGATTAGATATAGGGCCTCAGAAGAGGCCTGTGCAAGTGAAAAGGACCCCTGAGATCCATTAGCTTTACTGCAAATTTCCTCTGCCACAGTGGGAATGGTACTGAAACTACTTTTGTGTTATTCTATACTATTATTGGGGCATATGTTTACTTAATATAGTCCCTAGCGGATAGAAAGCATGCAATCAAGGTTATATATTATTATTCTTGGAGGAAAAGACAGGGTCCTGTGTTGAAATAAGTGTGAAAACACTACACAGTCTTTCACTCTTGGAAATTGATAATACATATTAACCTACTGTAATTGTAGTATAATAATCCAGATTTCAGATAACTTGAGGCTTCATCACTTTGCAGCTGATCTGGTCTTCTACCCAGGCTAACCACCTGCTGCTTAGAAAAATGAAAATAAAAAAATTTTTTAAAAGTCCAATCTAGTTTAAAGTTCCATCCTATATTTTAAACATAGTTGACCTTTGAACAACACAGGTTTGAACTGCATGGGTCCACTTATACACAGGTTTTGTTTTGTTTTCTTTACAATACAGTAGTATAAGTGTATTTTCTCTTCCTTACGATTTTCTTAATAACATTTTATTTTCTCTAGCTTACTTTATTGTAAGAATACAGTATATAATACATATAACATACAAAATATGTATTAATTGATTATGTTGTTAGTAAGGCTTCTGGTCAACAGTAGGCTATTAGTAGTTAAGTTTTGGGGGAGGCAAAAGTTACATGTGGAATTTCAACTGTGTAGGGGTTTGGTGCCCCTAAGCCTCATGTTGTTCAAGGGTCAACTGTAGTTCTTTTGGAAAGTAATTGGGTTCTCTTGCATAAAATACCCAGTCTCTTATCTATCCTCTTGCCTCCTCCAAGAAGGTCAGATGTCTGAAATGAGATAGATCATTATTATATTGAGAGGTATGTGGCTCATAAGACCTGAGGGAATGGGGGCAAGATAGGCTCCTGGCATTCCCAGTGCTCTACCCTCGCTGCCTCCTTAGCATGCTGGGCAACCTCTGTGCCTGGTGGCTGAAGGAGGTTGTTGTTCCTTTTAGGCTTAGGCCAAGACACTTGTGGGACTCACTGATGGACTCAAGCTCACATTCAGCTCCTGATGGTGCTAGGGACCAGTGCTTCTCAAACTTTAACAGGAACAAGAATCACCAGGACAGCTTGTTAAAACACAAATTCCTGGACCTCACCCCCAGAGATTCTGATCAAGTAGGTTTTAGGTGCAGCCTGAGAATTTAAATTTCTGAAAAGCTCCTAGGTGGTGATGGTGCTGACACAGCCCATCGAGGGAGCACACTTTGAGTTAGCAAGGCTCCCTTTTGAAATCTGCGACTGTAGCAGAGCTCTGCCTGAGAAGTCTACCCTAGAGCCACCTTCTGGCTATGGCCGCTTTTCCTGCACAGTGAAGATTGAAAAGATTCTCAGCCAGAAAATTTAACCTCTTAGTCTCCCTCTGTCTGATCATGCTGTCAACATGTTGCAACGGTGGGGTGGAGTAGGGTGGGGTGGGGGAGCACCTGAGAGAACTTTCTTCCAGTGTGGGGCAAGCGCTGTTCCTTTACCTTTGGTATTTTCCTGACATACTAAACACTCCTCCCCATCGCCAGGTCAAAGCCAGGAGAGCAGAGTGGTTCTCGTGTCTGCTTTTCTCGCTGTCTGCCTCTCTCCCCTGCATCTCCTTCCCATTAATTACCAGGTCTGAGAAAGGAGAAGGATGCTCATTCACTTCTCTTACACCATAATCCTCTCCTCAAAGTCCTTCAGCAGTTTCCCATCTTTCTCAGAGTAAAAGCCAAAATCCTGATGCAGGCTCATAAGATCCTACATGGCCTGGCCTCTTGGTTCCTCTCTGATCCCACAGCTCTAGCTCTTCTCCTATCTATTCCTGCACTCATTCTAGCTTCTTTAATGCCCCTTGAGCTCCAGGGACAATGCCCCAGGATCTTTGCCACACCTATTAACAATATCTTGGGAACACAGTTTGGGAAACAGACTAGGGAGTAGTTAAATGTTCCTCAAAATATAATGAGATACTGTCACTTTGTTAAACTGAAAAGTAAAAGACTCAAGTACTTTTAACTGTTTAACTTGATGACTTGCTTTTTCTCAAAAAGATTAGGTTTCATTAAAATTATGTGTTACCTTTAGCACCACTGTACTTGAAATTACATTAACCTAGAAAAGTACATTTGTTTTGTTATGTTAACCGCTTAAAGTAACAGAAGTTCTTTGGATTTCAAGATTTTTCCAACGACATTTTTGAAAAGTGGGCTTATAAAAGTATTCAGAATGTTCCAAAATTTACATTGAGAAAGCATTATAGAATTTGGATGCCATCAAATAACTTGCTAGTGTCTTTGAAGACTTAATGGTATTATATTGGGGGAGTTCATTTTGCTACAATTTGGAAAGCATTTCTTTTCAGTTTTGTATAATAATTCCAAAAAATTTGATACTCATATTCTCTCACCATACAATGACCAGAAGTGTTTGAAAATCTTGTTTAATTCTGAATCTACATTTCACTTGCCTTATTTAGAAATAAATCAATAAAATTTACCTTAAAACATTTTTATATGAGTCCTGGTATCTGGGTAGGCTTTGGTTTATTGTATACAATCTCATTTCACATGCATATGTTATAAAAAGAAATAAAATTTTTGAGTGCCTATTAAAAAAAACTAAGTTTCTTAAGCAGAACCCAAGTACTTGTAAGAGTAAAGGCACTGTCATCAAAGCAACTTGAAACTGTTAAGACCTCAACCACAAGGAGACACCATCTCACTGTCAAAATGGCTGAAATCAAAAACACAAGAAACAAGTGTTGGTGAGGATGTAGAGGAAAAGGAACCCTTGTGCACTGTTGGTGGGAATGTAAACTGGTGGAGACACTGTGGGAAACAGTGTGGAGTTTCCTCAAAAAGTTAAAAAAAAAAAGAAATACGATACGATTCAGTAATTCCACTTCTGGGTATTTAAGGATACAAAAGGATATGAAAAGATTAATTTGAAAAAGATACATATGCACCTTTATGCTTATTGCAGTATTATTTACAATAGCCAAGATATGGAAGCAACCTGGGCATGTATTGATAGATGAATGAATAAAGAAGATGTGGTTTGCATAAACAATGGAATATTATTCAGCCATAAAAAAGAACAAACTTGTCATTTGCAACAAAATGGATGGACCTGGAGGGTATTATGCTAAGTGAAATAAGTCAGTCAGAGAAAGACAAATACCATATGATTTCACTTATATGCAGGATCTAAAAAACAAAACAAATGAGTGAACAAACAAACAGATACTTAAATACAGAGAACAAACTAGTGGTTGCCAGAGGGAAGAAGGGTGGAGAGGATGGGTGAAATAGGTGAAGGGGATTAAGAGGTTGAAAAATATTAAGACCTGAGTCTTAGAGCTAGAAAAAACTAGGGTTGAAACTTAGTTTGGCCCCTTACTTGCTATGTGACACTGGGAAAATTAGCCTTTCTAGTCTCTAAAATGAGTATAGGCAGTCCTCACTTTGCACAGTTCCAACATGTACATATTTCAGTTAGCATGGTTTAGTTAAATAACACCAGTTTCCCAAAACACTGTTCAAACATCAGTTACCATACACAGTAACTGTGAGTAATTGCATAAAATACACACTTTGTTCCTAGCATTTCAGTTTCAAATCGCTGTGTAAATAATAGATGCACATCCCGGTAAATAAACAATACCATCACTGTTTTCAAAGTCTGTCCGTGATGGGCACTGTTATTCAGCTCACGCACAGACCGCAGAGCCTGGAGTTGTGTTGCCTCCTTGGCTCCCAGTGATAAACACATGTGACATTTTATAAAAATCGCTAACCAAAAGAAGAAATTGGCCAAAAAGATGAAATGCGGCAAAGAAATGAAAAGCAGTGATGCTGGAAATGAAATTGAAACCAAACATAAATGGAATGACTGTGGGACTGTTGCCATTGCTGCCACTGGAGAGACCCTAGACCTGAAACCAGAGACACTTAGTGAAGGCTGCCTTAGCAACAAATCAGGAAAGTAATTATGAAGAGAAAGAGCAAGATGTCCCAGAAGAAGTGAGGCTGGCAAGGAACTTCCCACTACAGGAAGTCTCAAAGATATTGCATGACGTTGATAAAGGATAAAATATGATAAGCTGATCCAGACTGAGAAAGGGATATGTCCATTTGCCAAAGAATAGAAAAGATGCTGGCTCTCTACTGTAAGATACATGATGGGAGGAAGGAGGATGGAGCTGTTCAGACCTCTCTTGATGAGTGTTTATAACTTCGTGTTTATAACTCAGTCTCAATAAGAAATAAAACACTTTAGTTCTGTGCGTTTCTAATGTTTTAAATTACAGTATGCTGATTTACTAATTTTATGATTTTTAGATTTCCCTATATATTTAGAATCTAACAATAGGAGAATTTTTAAAGTCTTGACAAAACCTTTTTAAAGTCATGGACCATTGTCATTTTTCCGGTTGACTATTAGAATCTCTGGACAGTTTCAGCCTGCACAGTCATTTTTATAGCCCTGTATTAGCTACCATGCAAAGGAAAGACTGCCTGCATAATAAAAGAATGTACCTTATAGGGTTTGGGGGCAGATTACATGAAACACTGCATGGCAAGCACTACCTATGTGGTCTGGTCTGCATTAGGCTCTAAATGAATGTTGTCTACTTTATTCTTTATCTTGTAGGAATTTTGAGGACTTATAGTTATGTATGACTTGTTTTTAAATTATACGTGGATGCTTTATTATTGTTGGAGATGTTTTCTAAAATATATTCCAAACTAAATACCTAAGCATTTTCTCCAGAAGAATTTGTGATAGCTATTCTCTCTTCCAAAACATCCACAAAACTTAGGAGTTATTCATGGAAGGGAAACAAGACATTTATGAGCACTTTCATTAGAAAAAGTTTCAAAAGGATTCAAATCCTTTACAAATAAGACATTACTGTTTCATTTCCTTATTTTATTTTTGCCTCTCCCTGAGTTTTCCCTTTAAAAATAAAAAGTGTCAAATTCCTTTAAAAGATGCCTTTAGATGCATTCTTATGAATGAATATTCTCTGAAGCTCTTTTGGGGAATTACTCGTGGAAGTGCCTACAATGATTACAGAAAGGGGGACTTTTCAAAGGAATCAGCACAAGGCTGGTGGGGGTCTTAGATGGGGGTCTTAGGACCCAAGAAAAGCCCCGTAAACAAAGAGGAAGTAATTATGTACCTGTTATTTAACTGTTGGTCACATATTAAAAGTAGAGGCTGAAAATACCAAAGGAATGATTTTTATTGGTTACATGATCATGTGCCTTGTAGTGGAGGAAAGCTTTTAAGATACTGCCTGGCTGAGTGAGCATTTTTGGAGGGGCAACTTGTGAGGGTTTTTTTGGGTGGGAGAGCAATTTGTGAGTTTTGATGCTCTTGAAAAACAAGACATGTGCTAGAGAATCTAGGTGGGCTGCTGAACTGATTGACAAACTAAGTGTGGCTTGCATCACCTCTCGTCGCAAGGGAGAAGTAATACGTGTTCAACCGTTGAAATGGTTAACTGCTTGTGAACAGATGTTCTTAAAGAAGCAGTTGAGCTAAGACTGCAACCTAGTGGTGAGTTTGTGATTGGGAAAAAGTGGCTGCGTTCATTGTGGGCCATTGAGAAAGACGGCATTGGAATTCAAAGTGAGAATGACCTCAAAGGAGAAGTGTGCTTGTGCCCCTTACGGGAAGATTGATCTCCCAATCCTGTTGTGCGTGGGCTGAACATGGAGAAAGGGTGACTGGAATCGGCCCTCTGATGCCGTTCATTGTATGTAGCATTTTCCTATGTTCTCTGAAGCTTCTGCTCACTTCTCTGTTTGTCTCTTTACAGATGAAGTAAAACCTTGCCAAACCTGCTCTAGCTTATCAGCTCACACCAGTTGGACTCATTTCTTTTATTTACTTGTTTAATCAGTTCCATCTTAGGGTGACTTTTACTTGCTTTTGTTTTTGTGTTTGAAGCGATTCAAATCATACTATTTCTTACTCCAAGTAAATTTTTCATGTGACATGATTCTAAGTATCATTCTCATTAGTCTTTGACTCAACAATAATGTTCAGTTTTTTACAGTTTGATGTAGCTTTCATTTCTTAGAAATGCTTATTACTATTGTATTGACAGCTATTTTATATTATATTGTATTAACATGGAAAAATGTATTGACAGAGCCGCACTCAGGCTTTGCTCTTATTAAGATGATCACTTCGCCTACACAAAATATAGAATATCCAAGAGATATCTCTGTATAAGAATTTGAGTCTTTTAATTATTGTGTATCTTCATTTCATTTTTAAAGTCTACTTGTATCTTAAGTTTCCTCATTTCTCATCAATCTTTTTAAAGCATATACTTAAAAATTAATGTATTTTTTTAATTTTCATCGTCAAATCATCCTTGTCCCCTAGTACTTTAATTTTTAGTTAGCTTATATTACCTTTCTTTTTACGGAGTTTTATTTTACCTGCAAAACTTCACCTGTGATTTTTTTTTTCTTTGTTTGCTCCTCCCAAATCTTTTTTCTCTGACAAAGCTTGGTATTTGGGTATGAAGACTGGTTATTCTGTAGGTAATAAAGTCAGTCTTGTGCTTTCATGAAGGTTATCAAAATATAATACTATTAGCTTTCAAATTCTTTCTCCACCTCAGGTCTTCCGCATTTAATTCAAATACATATTCCAGAAAAATGTCTTAATTCTTTCAAGTTTATATGCTCCTAAGTGTTGGGAGTACATGAATCCATAGCATTGCCAAATGCAGATAACCCATGATTACAAGACTCACTGTAGTAAGCTGACTATCGGAAGCCCATCTCTGTCAGTAAAATGATGGCCTCTACATAATTCAGAGGATTTGTTATTTGTCCTCCAGTGTCGCCCTAATGAAACAGTTTTGGATTTTCTTGTGCTCTTTAAAACAGCTTTCTACAAAGTACAAATTTGGACTTGATTTAAATGCGATGAACCAAGGAGAAATCAGCTACTCTGTAATCAATACAGAAATCAATGCTGTAATAGTGAATTATCTGAGAGAGCTTCCTCTTTTCCTAGCACTCATTTGGGATGTGTCCTGGGAAATCTGTGACACAAGATCATGGTGGTTGACATAGCACTCTAAAGGCAATTTCTACTAAAATAAACGTTTGTGGAACAAAATGCTTTTCTGTAAATCACTGAGCAGAATACTGAGGGAACTAAAATAAATCCCTCCTCCCCCATACACTTAGTTATATTTTGGAAGGAGGAGGTAAAATAATGAAACAACATGGCACGTCTCAGAGCTATAGATTTTCAACAAATTACTTCTATAAAGCTATGAAATACATATGAGGAGATATTTTTGAAGACCCTCAAAATCTTTTTTAAAAACAATAATGTCGTTAATAATTCAGATTTATTAATTACTCCAGAAGTAATGTATTGAAAATGAGGGTAAATTGTATACTGGAAAGTATCATTATATAGTTAAAATTTTATTAATGGAAAATCATGTTGTATAAATATGTACAAAAATACTATAGTAAACTGAAAGCATCTTTGTAGTTTCCTTTAAGAAAAAGCTTAATCCTTGAATAATTCCTTGACTCTCATATATGAGAGAAACCCACAAGGTTTATTTTTCAGATCTCAAAGAACTATTTTGTCTGGAATCCTAAATACATCTAAAAGAAATGTAAGGAATACTGTTTTATTTTATGTCCTTCTCTAACAAAAAAAAATCTTTAGTTGGTGATTAATATTATTTAGAGTCCATAATAAAAGCTCCTGGATACAGACTTGTTTAAGGGCATAGCACAATAGAGTAAGTTACAAAACTAGGACTTTAGGTGAGGGAAGACAAAGCAAACAGAATTTGGCCCACAAATTGACAGATTTGGAGAGGGCAGGAGTGGTAGGAAAAAGCGGGGCGGGGGGGGATAGGAGGTGGTTTTAACTTAAATGATAGAAATAAATGACATGAAAAGAACTGTCATGCTCTTAAAAAAAAAAAAACTTTATAGGCTTAAATAGATGATAGATGGCTAGAAAGAGAATATACCCACTCACGGTCCTGAAGTTTCTGATGTATTTGCGTATTTTGCCGTGGACATCCAGGCGTGGTGGAAGCCAGCTGTCCACATAGTTCAGCAAGTCTCAGAGCAGCTTCCCCTGGCTACCAGAGCCCCCAAAAGAGAGATATACAACTGTTAATACTAGACGCAAAAGGTAAGCCTTTTAGGTCCGGGAAGCTTTATTTTGTCCTGTATTTTTTAACACCAGGGACATACATCACTATTTAGGAAGAACTTGGACAATATTTGCCTTTATTGGAAAAAACAATTAAGATATCTAGGACCCTCTGGTTCTTTAGCCTAACTCAGCAGCAAGCTCATTGAGAAGAAAAAGCAGAATGAATGCCCAGATACCCATGAGTGGTGTCCTGACTCCAGCTTTCTGGGGTTTCAGAAAGTCTGTTTCCTCCCTAAATACTCTTTCCTCCTTCAACCCCCATATCCCCAGATCACTACCCAGAGCAATAAAGTGATGGGATATAGAGACATGAATAATGAATTTATGGACAAGAAATCTTGGACAAGCTCCATACTTGCACAGATTTGAGAGGGGTGGTAAATCTTAGAGCTATCTAAATGTAGCCCTTATACTACTACAGAGTAAAAATTCATGTGGAAAAAAAGCACTATAAAATTTATTCGCCCCTCATGATCTGCAAGAAGGTGATTCAAAATGGGGTAAACTATTTCCTAGCAAATTCTCTCAGTCACATTTTCTCCCGCCTTACCTATTATAATGTTTGGGATAACACTGGATGGAATAAGTCAGAAATGAGTTCCAGTCACAGCTAGCATTTCTGTTTGTACTTGCTATTCAAAGTGTGGTATGTGGACCAGTAAAATTAGTCTCATGTGGGGACTTGTTAAAAATGTAGACTCTTAGTCTTCATCCTATACCTACTAAATTAGAATCTGCATTTTAAAAGACCCCTGGGTAATTCACAGCATATTACGTTTTGGGAAACACTACTTTATGTAACTTTGGGCTGGTTACTGAATGAATCTCTCCCCTTCTTCATTTCACTTCAGTCAACTGTGTAGAAAATTTAAAACTGGAAGGAACCTATTAATAAGGATTAGTGGTTTAGAGCATGAATTTTGGAGCTAGTGTGTCTGAGTTTGATTCCCAAGTCTGCCACTTACTGTGTGACCTTGGGCAAGTTATAGCTTCCCTGTGCCCCAGTTTCCTCATTGATAAAACAGGTAATCATATCTACTTCATGAAGTTGTTGTGAATAATTGCACTTAACAAATGGAAGTATTTAGATTAGTGCTTAGTACAGAGTAAGCACGATACAAGTATCAATTCTTATTATGACTTAAGATTCTTGATTAACTCCTATTCTAGAACAATGGAGATGCCAATTGACTAGTTTTTGAAAGAGACTAGTGAGAGCTTTCTATTAGTGTAAGTTTGAAGAAGTGAGGAAAGCTCCATGGAGGAAGTGGGGATTTAGAATAGTTTTAGGGGATGACTAAATTTGAGATGATTAGAGACAAAAGCCATTAAGGGCATTCCAGGTGAAACAGGCTTAGAGGCAGGAGTAAATATTTAGAGACGAACAGAGGAAAGCAGGGAATCATGCCTACTGGGTGCCAGGAATTTTGAAGGTGGCACGGGGTGACTAGAGCAGAAGGCTTGTTAGGCAGTTGAGGGGCTAAGATTGGATCTTCTTAATTCTAGACTGAAAATTGGGAGAGAGAGAGAGAGAAGAGAGAGAACTGGCAAATAGAATAAAGGGATGCAGGAAAACATTAATAGGAAGGCTCAGAGGGAGAGAGAACAAAAGAAATAAGAAGCAAGATTGGTTAATAGACATGGAGAAAATATAGGGGAGGAGGCAATTATAGCTCCGGAATTTTAAGTCTAAAGGACCAAGAAGGTGAAGGCACTTTTAACAAAAATGAGAATATTAGTAGCATGCTGCTTTGAGGAAAAGATAGGTTTGTTTTCGGAAGTGTTGAGTACAAATGATGGGAACACAGCCCATAAATGATTGGGCAGATGTAGTGGAAAGAGCTCCATTTGGAAAAAGGGACAATCATACTTCTACCTTTTATTTTTGTATTGCTGAGCACATTAATACCATCAATACAAAAGTAAAATCTTAGAAGTCTAGAATGATATTTTTGTTTTCTTTATACATTTCAAATTCTCAGAATCTGTCTACTAAATATTTTTTAAGTAAGTTTAAGTTAAATGAATTACAGTATTGGTTTTTTGTAAATCAATATGAAAACTTAGAAGATAATGAGTCTCAGATCCATTATCCATTATGCTGATCCCTGGACAACATTTACGCTGGCTTCAAAGGAATTAAGAACAAATGAACTATGTAGCTCTCAGAATTTTCTAGACACTCCTAGACCTAGAAGGCAAAGATCTTCATCTTTTTGTTCAGGAAATAGACTGGCACAATTCAGTGTCCATGAGACTACCAGTGGTCATCAATAATGTTGACCAGAGTCTCTTGCCTTTAGTGAAACAGGAGCAGAAAAATTGATTGGGAGGTGGCTTGTATGTTATCATAATACTGATCATTGGGTGAAAAGTGCATTTGTGAGCAAATCTAGTACTGCCTAGCAACTGTTTCTAGGTAGAGGGGACCTGGGAGCCAGCTGTGGTTGCCTTCCAGGAGCCATCAGCCTGTTTCTACACACTTCATAAGATATCTGTTTTGGATTATTTGGATTCTAGTTTTAAGGTATAGTTTTCCTTAGCAAACTCTTAATACTAAATATTTTGCTTTTTAGTGACTGACACAATAAACCTAATATTACTACTTTTTGTCCCTTGCTAAATATAACTACACAGAGGTTTAACCATGAAGGAATATGTCTGAAGTCAGGAGCTTCTGTACTTTTTTATTTTTATTTTTTATTTTTTGGAGGTTTTTTTAATTGAAATTGACTTGAATCTATACATTAAGTTGGGGAGAACTGACATCTTTATAATAATTTTGTTATATGTTAACATGATATATGTCTTTATAATCAATGTCTAGTAAAGTTTATAATTTTTTTCTCATGAAGATCTTTTGCTATATTTATTCTTATGTTCTTTATTTTTTTATTAACATATAATGTATTATTTGTTTCAGGGGTACAGGTCTGTGATTCAGCAGTCTTACACAATTCACAGTACTCACCATAGCACATACCCTCCCCAGTGTCCATCACCCAGCCACTCCATCCCTCCCACCGTTTGTGTCCATTCCTTTTAGGCCTGCCACATTCTTAAGTGGTCTAAGACTATACCCAGATTTACACCCATTTCTGAGAGCATAAGATGTGGTATTAAACATACCCCAGAATCTTTAAACTTTTAACTCTCCTCCTGGAAAATCCATCTGTGGTCTTCGTGCGCAGGCACTCCTCTCCTTCCACTGCTGATCATGATTTATGTTCTTGCCCCTGACCTTTGCAGCAGGATGTAGCTCAGCTAATAGCAGTGAAGTGGGAGTTTCCAGAGGAACTGGGGGTTATGCCAGAACTTGATGAGGGGCAAACAATTTATACTAGCGAGTAGAAGTCTCTCCAGGGAGAAGAGTATTCAGAAAACTCAGAGGAATATAATGAGTACCATAGATTCATCCTGGCTGAGTACTTCCTGACACACCTGAGAAGTTCAACCCCTCTGATTCTGTCCAAGCTGCTCATTCCCAGAGTCTGCAAATATTTCCCAAAGTAGATACTTGCGTTCAGTCAACCACACATTCATTCTTTTATCCCCATGGCTGCTGGGAAGCCTCACCCCCTTTCCTTGGTCATGTTCTTCCTGCTCTCCAGTCTCTTCCCTCCATTCCACAGGATCCTCTGAGAGCCCTTTCCCTTTGCAAACCCACTTCCCTCAATCCTTATTTTATGATGTGAGGTGGAAACCCCAAGGACCTTACTTCATTTCCAGTCCCCTCTCACAGAGGCTGCTCTTTGTCTGCAACCAGAACCTCATTAACCAGAACCAGGCTGTCCTCCTCTTTAGCTGCCTACACCATTTCCAGGCCTTTCTTATTTATTTTCATGAGAAGCCCCTCTACATTTGAGAGACAATGCAGCATTTGAGAACATGGGATTTAGATCTGGACTGTGTTTTGGGATGTTGGGTAAATTACCCAACCTTTCTGACCCTCTACTTCTACATCTGGAGAAAGAGCATCAGAATCTCATTTGGAAGGTTCTCACAAACCTTTACTGACTACCACGTGCCAGGCATTTTTCTAAGTACTGAAAAAAACAATTCCTGCCCTCATGAAGCTCGTAGTCTCATGAGGCAATAAGTCCTTAAACAAGTAGATATATATCGATTACAAAATCTCATATGAAAGGAATCAGAGGGTCGCTGTGGCAGGTTTCACTGGAAGTATGACTCAGATGGTGGAGAGAGGTATGGAGGGAAGACCCAAGGAGGTAGCCTATAGAGGGAGAATGGCGGGGTGAGTAAGCTTTAGGCAGTGGAGCAAGGGATGGCAAGATGGCGGAGGAGCAACTTGAAACATCCCAGAGATGAAAAAGGACATTGTGAGCAGGAGCATGTCACAGAGTGTGGTTAGAGATATAGGCTGGGGACAGAATTTGTGGGACCTGAGTATGAAGGCTAAATGAAGGAGTTTTAATTTCATTTTGAATGCCATGAGAAGCAGTGATTTTAAGCAGGGGTGTAACATGATGTATGCATTTAAAAAGTCTCTTTGAGGAGGACAAGGGGTTGGGGGATGGGCACAAGGGTGAAGGGAGCAGGAGATACACTTATGGATGAATGAGTCACAGGAATAAAAGGCATAGCATAGGGAATATAGTCAGTGGTATTGTAATAGATTGTATAGTGCCATATGGGAGCTACATTTGCAGTGAGACTTGTCGAATCACTATGTTGTACACCTAAGGCCAATGTAACATGGTGCATCAACTATACTTCAGTTAAAAAAATAAAAAAGAGCTCTCTGAGGATGGCATTTGGAACATAGGATTTATGTGGTAAATGAAATTGTATTCACGTGGGCCTCGCTCTCCAGTATTGATTGAGTATAGTATACCTGGGTCACAGTTTTTCTCTCTACCCCAAACTTCTGCTGCCCCCCTTCAATGAGCTCAGCCATCACTCCTACTTCAGATCTCCCGACATCCACAACTCCCAGGCAACTCTTTTGAGCTTCTCAAGAGCAGGGGCCACCCTGCTTGTGAAATCTTATATGTCAGTGAACTCCTCTGACCACAATTTAATAACCTCCTAGTTCCTGCCACACCTGTCTAGGTCTAGGGCTCCGGAGTGGTAGGAGATGAGGATGGAAAGGCTTTTCAGGCTAGGGCCATGTTGTGCAGGGTTGCTTTGAGGCTAAGGAATTTGAAATTTATCCTATAAGAAAGGAAAAGCCACACTGAACATTTATAGTTTCCTAAACATGCCATGATACTTGCTGTTCCCCATGCTTGAAATGCCCCCTCTTCTTGGGATCGCCTTCGAGCTTCTAGTCATCCTGTGGAGTCTAGCAGTCTCTCATCTCTTCTAGGAAGCCTTCCTTGGCAGTAGAATGTAGCTAATCACATTACACATTGTGTATAACTCTTGGTGTTCTTATGTTATGGAACCACATGCTGATTTTTGGTCTCCCTTCTAAGTCGGAACTCTTTGAGAGCAAGAACTTGTATTATTATTCCCTTGGTACCAGATGCAAAGGACTTCATCGTTTTTTGAGTTTTCAAGTTCCACTAAAAAATAAAGTACCCTAATAAAAAATTGGCAAATTGAAAGTCAAAGATTGGTAATTTCCTCATCTAACACCATGTTACTTTGCTAAAGTTTATCCACATACCTTTGCTCTAAAAATTGGCACCAAATTCTAAGAAAACATTCTATTTTTATTAGTTTTAATTTTTTGATCCAAATATCAAAATACTCATTAAATTTATCAAAATAAAAAGATTACATCAAAGTCTCATTCCTACCCATGCCTTTTCACCCTTTCCCTCCAGTTGCCATGGATTATTATGTCTATTAGTTTGTGTTTTGTCCTCCCAGTGTTTCCTTATGCACGTATGCAAGTATGAGTGCACTGTTTGTGTGGCCATCTTACATAGAAGAACCTAAAATATATACTGTTTTATTCTTTACTTTTTTTAACATGAAAATTTATCCTAGAGTTGTTTCTGAGTCGGTAATTGATAGAGATGTTCCTTGTTCTTTCTTGCAGATGCATAGTTTTCTATTGTATAAATATCACATGATTTATTCAACCAGGCCCCTATTGCTGGATACTTACGTTCCAATCTTTTAATTTTATAAACAATCTTGCAGGGGATATCCTTGCACAACTGTCATTTCATATTAGCACAAATAATGTATACATATATATGTTATATGTGGTATCTGTATCTATCCATATCTATGTTGGGATTCCTGGAAATGAGATCATTGGGTCAAGACTAAATGCATCTGAAATTCTGATAGATGTTTCCAGAAATGCCTTCCTAATGGTTATTCCATTCCCTACTCCTATCAGCAGTAATTGAAAGTGTCTGTTTCCCCTAGCCTCTCCAGCAGTGTGTTGAGGACTTTTCAGTTTTGCAAATCTGATAGTTGAGGAAATGTAATATTAATTGCATTTTTACTAGTGAAGTTTGGCACTGTTTCATATGTTTAGTGATTATTTGTATTTTTTTCCTGTGACCTATCCATTCGTATCCTTTGCCCACATTCATATAAGGTTTGTCTTTTTCTTTTATATATAAAGAGAGAGAGAGAATGTAAGTATTCAGTCTGTGCTACAAGTCACAAATGTCTTTCTTATTTTGTCATTTGTGTTTTGACTTTGTTGATGGCATATTTCTGACCTGCAAAAGTGTTTTTTGTGTGTGTATTTACTTTTAACTGTCACCCTTTCTAGATTCTGAATCATAATTAGAAAGGTATTCCCAAGGTTAAAATAAAAATCACCTACTGTTTTCTAATAGCTCTACTGTTTCATTTTTCTACATTTAAATCTTTGATCCATTTGGATCTGTCTGCTTATTCTGAAACATAGCATGAGTATGGAATATGCTTTATTTTTTCCAACTTGCTCCCCAGTTTTTTCAACACTATTTATTGAAAAAACTATCTTTACTGTTTGATTTGGCATACAGGCTTCATTTCACACTAAATTCCCACATGTCTCCAAATCTATTTCTGGACTTTCTATTCTGCTCCATTAGTTTATCTTTTCATAAGCCAATCCTGCATTTTTATTTTGTTTGTGTAATTTTTATTTTAAATCCACTAAACTTAACATCCAGTGTTATATTAGTTTCAGGTGTACAACATAGTGATTCAACAATTCTATACATTACTCAGTGCTCATCATGATAAGTGTACTCTTTAATTCCCTTAACCTATTTCACCCATTCCCCCCATCCACCTCCCCTCTGATGGTTTGGTAACCATCAGTTTATTCTCTATAGTTAAGAGTCTGTTTTTGGTTTGTCTCTCTTCTTTTGTTGTTTATTTGTTTTCTTTCTTAAATTCCACATAGTGAAATCATATGGTGTTTGTCTTTCTCTGACTTATTTCACCTAGCATTATACTCTCTAGCTCCATACATATCATTGCAAATGGCAAGCTTTCATTCTTTTTTTATGGCCTAGTAATAGTTCATTGTGTATATATACAACATCTCCTTTATCCATTCACCTATCAGTGGACATTTGGGTTGCTTCCATATTTTGGCTTCTATAAATAATGCTGCCATAAACACAAGGATACATATATCTTTTCAAATTAGTGTTTTTGTATTCTTTGGGTAAATACCTACTAGTGTGGTTACTGGATCATACGGTAGCTCTATTTTAACATTTGAGGGACCGCCATAATGTTCTCCACAGTGGCTGTACCAGTTTACATTCCCTCTGCAACGGGTTCCTTTTTTTTCCATATCCTTGCCAACACTTGTTTTTTCTTGTATTTTGATTTTAGCTATTCTGATAGGTGTAAAGTGGTATCTCATTGTGGTTTTGATTTGCATTTCCCTCATGATTAGTAATGTTGAGCATCTTATCATGTGCCAGCCATCTGTGTGTCTTCTTTGCAGAAATGTCTGTTCATGTCTTCTGCCCATTTTTAATTGGATTATTTGTGTGTGTGCGTGTGTGTGTGTGCACACGTGTGCACATGCATGTGTGTGTTTGAGTTGTATACCTTCTTTATATATTTTGGGTACTAACCCTTTATCAGATATGTCATTTGCAAATACTTTCTCCCATTCAGTGGGTTGTCTTTAGTTTCATTGATTGTTTCCTTCACTGTGCAGAAGCTTTTTATTTTGATGTAGTCCCAATAGTTTATATTTGCTTCTGTTTGCCTTGCCTCAGGGGACATATCTAGAAAAAATGTTGCTATTGCCAATGTCAGAGAAAATACTGCCTGTGCTCTCTTCTAGGATTTTTATGGTTTCAGATCTTATATTTAGGTCCTTATTCTATTTTGAGTTTATTGTTGTGTGTGATGTAAGAAAGTGGAACTTTTGCATGTAGCTGTTCAGTTTTCCCAACACCATTTATTGAAGAGACTGTCTTTTACCCATTGTATATTCTTGCTTCATTTATCAAAGATTAATTGACCATCTAATTATGGATTTATTTCTGGGCCCTCTATTCTGTTCTATTGATCTATATGTCTATTTTTGTTTTGGTACCACACTGCTTTGATTACTACAGATTTGTAATATAACCTGAAATCTGGGAATGTGATACCTCCGGTTTTGTTTTGTTTTTTTTTCGAGATCACGGTGGCTATTCAGGGTCTTTTGTGATTCCATACAAATTTTAGGGGCGATTGCTTGTTCTAGTTCTGTGAAAACTGCTATTGGTCTTTTGATAAGAATTGTATTAGATCCATAGATTGTTTGGGGTAGAATGGACATTTTAACAATATTTGTTCTTCCATGGGGTACCTGGCTGGCTCGGTCAGTAGAACATGCAACACTTGATCTCGGGTTGTAGGTTCAAGCCACACACTGGGTGTAGAGATTACTTAAAAATAAATTCTTTTTAAAAAATTTTATTTTATTATGTTATGTTAGTCACCATACAATACATCATCAGTTTTTAAAAAACAATATTTGTTCTTCTAACCCATGAGTATAGAATGTCTTTCCATTTGTTTGTGTGTAATCTCCAATTTCTTTTATCAATGTTTTATAGTTTTCAGAGTACAGGTCTTTCACCTGTTTGGCTAGGTTTATTCTTAGGCTTTTTATTATTTTTGGTGCAATTGCAAATGGGATTGTTTTCTTAATTTCTCTTGCTGCTGCTTCATAATTAGTGTATAGAAATGCCATGGATTTCTGTACATTGATTTTATATCCTGCAACCTTACTGAATTCATTTATCAGTTCTCATAGTTTTTCAGTGGAGTGTTTAGGGTTTCCCATATACAGTATCACATCATCTGCAAATAGTGAAAATTTTACTTCTTCTGTATCAATTCGGATGCTTTTTATTTCTTTCTCTTGTCTGATTGCTGTGGCTAGGATTTCCAATGCTATGTAGAAAAAGTGGACATCCTTGTCCTGTTTCTGATCTTAGGGGAAAAGTTCTCAGTTTTTTACCACTAAGTATGTTAGCTGTGGGTTTTTCATATATGGCCTTTATTATGTTGAAGTATGTTCCCTCTAAACCTACTTTGTTGAGGGTTTTTATCATCATGAATGGATGTTGTCCTTTGTCAAATGCTTTTTCTGCATCTATTGAAATGATCATATGGTTTTTATCCTTTCTCTTGTTGATGTGATGTATCATGTTGATTGATTTGTGAATATTGAACCACTTTTGCATCCTGGGAATAAATCCCATTTGATTGTGGTGAATGACTTTTTTAATGTCTTGTGGGATTCAGTTTGCTAATATTTTGTTGAGGATTTTTGTATCTGTGTTCATCAGAGATATCGGCCTGAAATTCTCTTTTTGTAGTGTCTTTATCTGGCTTTGGTGTCAGGGTAATGCTGACCTCATAGAATGAATTTTGAAGCTTTTTTTCTCTTTTTTTTGGAATAGTTTAAGAAGAAAATTAAAAAAATATTTAAGTAGTCTCCTTGCCCAACATGAGCTTGAACTCACAATCCTGAAATTATGCTCTACCAACTGAGCCAGCCCCTAAGTCTTCTTTAAATATTTGGTAGTATTCACCTGTGAAGCTGTCTGGTCCTGGACTTCTGTTTGTCCAATTTTTTGATGGCTGATTCAATTTCATTGCTGGTAATTGGTCTGTTCAAACCTTCTACTTCTTCCTGATTCAGTTTGTGAGAGGATATATGTTTCTAGGAATTTATCCATTTCTTCTAGGTTGTCCAGTTTGTTGGCATACAATTTTTTAAAATATTCTCTTATAATCCTTTGTATTTCTGTGGTGTTGGTTGCTCTTTCTCCTCTTCCATCTCTGATTTTGTTTGAGTCCTCTCTCTCACTCTCTCTTTTTTTAATGAATCTGACTTAATGTTTATCAATTTTGCTGATCTTTACAAACCAACTCTTGGTTTCATTGATCTCTTGTATTATTTTTTTAGTTTCTATGTCATTTATTTCTACTCTAATCTTTATTATTTCCTTCTGCTGGTTTGGGGTTTTGTTCATTCTTCTTTTTCTAGCTCCTTTAGGTGTAAGGTTAGGTTGTGCATTTGAGATTTTTCTTGCTTCTTCAGATAGGTCTGTATTGCTATAAACTTCCCTCTTAGAACAGATTTTGCCATGCCCCAAAGATTTGGGGCTGTTGTGTTTTCATTTTCATTTGTGTGCATGTATTTTTTAATTTCCTCTTTGATTCCTTGGTTGACCCATTCATTGTTTGTAGCATATTATTTCACCTCCTTGTATTTGTGCTCTTTCTATATTTTTCATTATGGTTGACTTCTAGTTTCATAGCATTATGGTCAGAAAAGATGTACAGTATCACTTTGATCTTTTTGAATTTGTTGAGACTTATTTTGTGGCCTAATATGTGATCTATTCTGAAGACTGTTGCATGTGTTCTTGAAAAGAATGTGTATTCTGCTGTTTTAGGATGGAGTGTCCTGAATATATCTGTTAGATCCATTTGGTCCAATGTGTCATTCAAAGCCACTATTTCCTTGTTGATTTTCTGTTTGGATAATTTATCCATTGGTATAAGTGGGGTGTTAAAGTCCCCTACTATTATTGTGTTACTGTTGATTACTTCCTTTATGTTTGTTATTAACTGTTTTATGCATTTGAGTGCTCTCATGTTGGGCGCATAAACATTTACAGTTGTTAAATATTCTTGTTGGATTGTTCCCTTTATGATTATATACTGTCCTTCTTTGTCTCTTGTTACAGTCTTTGTTTTAAAGTCTACATAGTGTCCTTCTTTTTCTCTTGGTACAGTCTTTGTTTTATTTTTTTTCTCTCTTGTTGTCTTTTTATTTTTTTAATTTTATTGTGTTATGTTAATTACCATACATTACATCATTAGTTTTTGATGTAGTGTTCCATGATTCATTGTTTACATATAACACCCAATGCTCCATTCAGTACGTGCCCTCTTTAATACCCATCACCAGGTTAACCCATTCCCCCACCCCTCTCCCCTCCAGAACCCTCAGTTTGTTTCTCAGAGTCCATAGTCTCTCATGTTTCGTCTCCCCCTCCAATTTCCCCACCTTCATTTTTCCCCCTTGTTTTAAAGTCTATTTTGTCTGACATAAGTATTGCGACCCCAGCTTTCTTTTCACATCCATTTGTAGGAAAAATGCTTCTCTATCCCTTCATTTTCAATCTTCAGGTGTCTTTAGGTCTGAAATTAGTCTCTTGTTGGCAGCATATAGATGGGTTGGTTTTTTATCCATCAGTCACCCTATGTTTTTGATTGGAGCGTTTAGTTCATTTACACTCAAAGCAATTATTGATAACAATGTACATAGTACCATTTTGTTACTTGTTTTGTGACTGTGTTTATAGTTCTTCTCTGTTCCTTTCTTATCTTGTTCTCTTCTGTCACAATTAGTTGGCTTTCTGTAGCGATATATTTGGATTCCTTTCTTTTTATTTTTTGCATTTCTATAACTGGTTTTGGATTTGTGGTTACCATTTGGTTTGTATATAACATCTTCTGCATATAGCAGTCTATATTAAGTTGATGGTCACTTAAGTTTGAACTCATTCTTTTCTCCGCTCTCCATGTTTTAGGTATATAGTGTCATACTTTATAACCTCTTATTTTGTGATTCCCTTGACTGATTTTATAGGTATAAAAATATAAAAACTCCTTTAGAGCTTCCTAAGTTTTTTTCCTGCTTATGGTCTTCCCTTTTCATTTAAAGAGTCCCCTTCAACATTTCTTGTAGGGCTGGTTTGGTGGTCATGAGTTTCCTTAACTTTTGTTTGTCTGGGAAACTCTATCTCTCCTTCTATTCTGAATGATAGCCTTGTTGGATAGAGTATTCTTGGCTGCAGGATATTTTCCTTTCAGCACTTTGAATATATCATGCAAGTCTCTTCTGGCCTCCAAAGTTTCTACTGAAAAATCAATTGATAGCCTTATGGGGTTTCCCTTGTATGTAACTGTTTTCTTTTCTCTTGTTGCTTTTAAAATTCTCTATCACTTGCACTGGGTGTTATATTAACTAATGAATCATTGAACACTACATCAAAAACTAATGTTGTACTATACAGTGGCTAACTGAACATAAAAAATTATTAAAAACCAAACATTTAAGTATCAAAAAAAATTCTCTACCACTACTTTTGCCATTTTAATTATTATGTGTCTTAGTATGGACCTCTTTGTGTTGATTTTGTTGGGGGCTCTCTGTGCCTCCTGGATCTGGGTTTCTGTCTGCTTCCCCATATTCAGGAAGTTTTCAGCTATTATTTCTTCAAATAAATTTTCTGCCCCCTTTTTTCTCACTTCTCCTTCTGGAACACCTATAATTTGAATGTTGTTACCCTTGATGGTGTCACTGAGTTCCCTAAAACTATTTTCTTTTTTTTTTTTCTCTCATCTGTTCAGTATGATTGCTTTCCATTACTCTGTCTTCCAGGTCACTGATCCATTCTTCTGCTTCCTCTAGTCTACTATTTGTTGCTACTAGTGTATTTTTAATTTCAGTTATTGAGTTCTTCATCTCTGATGGTCCTTTTTTGTTTTCTATCTCTTTGTTAAGGGTCTCACTGAGGTTCTCCACTTTTTTCTCAAGTCCCATAAGTATCTTTATGACTGTTACTTTAAATTCTCTATCAGGTGTATTACTTATCTCTGTTTCTTTAGCTATCTTGCTGTGATTTTGTTCTGTTCTTTCATTTGGGATATATTCCTCTGTCTCCTCTTGTTGTCTAGTTCTCTGTGTCTGTTTCTGTGTTAGGAAAGTCAGCTATGTCTCCTGGTCTTGAAAGTAGTGGCCTTATGAAGAAGAGGTCCTGTAGTGCCCTGCAGTGCAGTGGCTCCTATTCACCAGAACCTGGCACTTTAGGGGTATCTCCTATGTGTGCTGCATGTGCTCTAGTACTGTGGGTAATGTGCATTTGCCTTCAGTGCAGTCATCAGCAATGGCTTTCTTTGACTGTTGGGGACAGGGTTTGGTCCCTTTGTTGTTAGTGGGCCAATCTGGGGCTTTCTTGGGCTTCAGTTGAGTCAGACCAGGCATTTGCCAGAGATGCAGTAGCATCAAACTGCAGGCATATTCCCTGTTGTCCTGAGAAGCTTTCATTGGTGGGTAGGGCTTGTAGTCAGACCAGCCAACTGCCCCCAGCCCACTGCTGGGCCGCCAATCTGATGGTTGTGTGTGGTCATCTTTTCCTCTCTCCAGGGCAGGAGTCACTTTGGAATCATGCTGGCCCTTGTCAGGGCTGCTTACACTCTACAGGCTGGTGGCACTGTTTTGGACAGGCTGTGGCCAAGAGCATATTAGAAGGGTGGATTCGCAGAAGTTTGAGGGCATGGGACATGGGGTATTAGCAAGGTTCACAAGGGTCTGCTGTGGGGGGGTGCCTAGAATTGAAGCCTGGCTGGAGCTGGCATGTCTGCAGGAGAACTCCGGCGCAGGGTACATTGATAGCTAGTTAGGTAGTGAGTGACTATTATGTTGGTGTTTATGCTGGGTTGCGCGGGAGGGAAATAGCACCTGCCAGCTCCTTTGTTCCTGAAGAAGTCTCCCAAAAATTCTTGTCCCTCCAGCACATTCTCTGAGATTAGTAAACACATCTCCCTCCTACCCTAGGTTTTGTCAAACTGCTGCTTCTATGTTGTATCTCTGTGGGGCTGTTTGTTGTACTGTCTCTTTAAAGGAGGGGACTGATTTTTTCTTTCCTTCCTGGCTCTTCTAGAGCCAAGCCATTAATTTTTAAAGTTCCAGGCTTTAAGTCCTGCTGATTGTAAGAACTCACAAGAAATTCGGCCCCTCCGGTGTTCAAAGCCAAATGTTGTGGGGATTCGTGTGAGAATTTGTTTCTTTCCCCTCTCTGTGCCATGGCTCCCTCCCTCCTGCAAATACTCCCTTGAGTCTGTTTAACTCTGGACCAAATCTGTGCCCTTCCTACCCACTTCAATACAGTGTCTTCCTTGTATTTAGCTGTGGAGAGTTTGTTCTGCCAGTCTTCAGATTGTTTTCTGGGGTATTTACTCTCATGTGAATGTTGTCTAGTTGTATCCATAGGACAAGGTGAACTTAGGGTCCTCCTAGTCCACCATCTTCCCCAGAAGTCTACACTTATACTTACTGATGCATAGTAATTTTAATTACTATAGCATGTTTTAGTATCTGGTAAGGGTAGTAACCTTATTGTTTTTTGTCAGAATTTTCTGGGCTATTTTTCTTTGTTCACTAATTTTTTTTTCATGAGAACTTTAAAATTGGTTTATCTAGTTCCAGAAAAGCATCTGTATTTTTGTTATAATTATTCCTTGGTAATTTATAAGTATAACACACTGCTTTGTGATATTGGGTCTTCCTATCAAAGAACACAGTATATCTTTACATTTGTCCAAACTAACTTTTATATCCTTTGTATTAGAACAATTCTCTAGGTTCTGCATATTTCTTAGTAAGTCTTGATTATTTTGGATTTTGTTGTTATTGAAATGGGGTTTACTTGTCTATTATTTCTAGATCAATTTTGTACATATGTATATTAATTCTGTATGTTAATTAATTTTGCTTTATTAGTAAGTTCATATTCTGCTGGATGCTGGCAGGCTGGGTCTGAGGACCTGGAGGGGGTCCCACAGGACCAGCCAAGAGGATCCTTGGCTTCACACAAGATGGAAATTAAATGTGAGCCAGCAGGAGGTGAAAGCAAAGTTTATTGAAGATATAAAGAAGGCAGATAACAGAGCGAGTGTCTGAGAGACTCAGAAAGGAAAGGAGGGAATCTCATCTTTGCTTGGGATCTGGGAAGTTCTCATGTACATGAATATGTACATGTTCTCAGGCATCCATAAACCAGTTGGAACAAAGACAAGGGTCCAGGTGTTATTCCTTGGAGCCAGGGTTCTTGGCGTTGAGATGTCTAGCTCCACTAGTCTGGGGAATGCACATATGATAGCTTCCTCCAGTCATTCTCACCTCATCCTTCTTTAGATGTTATTTATCCTACAGAATCATTAACTCCTTGTCCCTTACAAGGAGGATATAAGCTCTTTACAAAGCATGTGTAAAGTGGGGTGGGGGTGCAGGTCCTAGCAAGAACAGAAGCAGGAAAAGGGAGCAAAAAAGCAGATTTTTATGGAATCCTTCAGGTTCCCAGTCTCACTGCAACCTTGCTGAATTGTCTCTGTCATCATTTTCATTTGCTATCGCTTGGATTTTCCAGGTGTACAATCATACCATCTACAAATATAGAGATAGTTTTTATTTTTTTCCAGTTGTTATACCTTTAATTATCTGTGGTATTGGAGGTTATTAGGCAATCAATTAGACAGTATGAAGTAGTGGTGGTGATTGTAGGCATCTTTGTCTATTTCCTGACATTAGGAGGCACATCTCCAGTGTTTCTCCATTAGGAAATATGCCAGTCTTAGGGCTGATATAAAATATGTATAAGCATATAAAAGAAGTTTTCATCAACTCTTATTTTGAGTTCCTTTTTAAAAAAAATCTAGGTTTGATTTGATTTTTATCAAATGCCTTTCTGACAACCATGTACATGAACACAATTTTTCTCCATGGATTTATTAATATGCTAAAATATATTAATATATTTTGTCCTATTGAGCCATTCTTATGTAAGTGGTGGGGGAGGAACCCCATTTGATTATGATTCATTATTATCTTAATGTAGTTTGTTAATATTTTATTGTCTTTCTCAGTTGATATTCAAGAGTAAAATTGACCATCTTTTTTACAGTTTTTTTAAATTTTATTTTATTATGTTATGTTAATCATCATACATTACATCATTAGTTTTTGATGTAGTGTTCCATGATTCACTGTTTGCATATAACACCCAGTGCTCCATTCAATATGTGCCCTCTTTAATACCCATCACCAGGCTAACCCATCCCCCACCCCCTCCCCTTTAGAGCCCTCAGTTTGTTTCTCAGAGTCCATAGTCTCTCATGGTTCATCTCCCCCTCCGACTTCCCCCCCTTCATTTTTCCCTTCCTACTATCTTCTTTTTTTCTTTTATTAACACATAATGTATTATTTGTTTCAGAGGTACAGGTCTGTGATTCAACAGTCTTACACAATTCACAGTGCTCACCATAGCACATATCCTCCCCAATGTCTATCACCCAGCCACCCCATCCCTCCCACCCCCCACCACTCCAGCAACCCTCAGTTTGTTTCCTGAGATTAAGAATTCCTCATATCGGGCGCCTGGGTGGCTCAGTTGGTTAAGCGACTGCCTTCGGCTCAGGTCATGATCCTGGAGTCCCGGGATCGAGTCCCGCATCGGGCTCCCTGCTCGGCAGGGGGTCTGCTTCTCCCTCTGCCCTCTTCCCTCTCGTGCTCTCTGTCTCTCATTCTCTCTCTCTCAAATAAATAAATAAATAAAATCTTTAAAAAAAAAAAAGAATTCCTCATATCAGTGAGATCATATGATACTTATCTTTCTCTGATTGACTTATTTTGCTCCACATAATACCCTCTAGTTCCATCCATGTCGTTGCAAAGGCAGGATTCCGGGTTTTTTGATGGCTGCATAATATTCCATTGTATATATATACCACATCTTCTTTATCTACTCATCTGTTGATGGACATCGTGGCTCTTTCCATAGTTTGGCTATTGTGGACATTGCTGCTATAAACATTGGGGTGCACGTAGCCCTTGGGATCACTACATTTGTATATTTGGGGGAAATACCCAGTAGTGCAATTGCTGGGTCATAGGGTAGCTCTATTTTCAACTTTTTGAGGAACCTCCATACTGTTTTCCAGAGTGGCTGCACCAGCTTGCGTTCCCACCAACAGTGTAGGAGAGTTCCCCTTTCTCCACATCCTTGCCAACATTCGTCATTTCCTGACTTGTTAATTTTAGCCATTCTGACTGATGTGAGGTGGTATCTCATTGAGGTTTTGATTTGGATTTCCCTGATGCCGAGCGATGTTGAGCACTTTTTCATGTGTCTGTTAGCCATTTAGATGTCTTCTTTGGAAAAATGTCTGTTCATGTCTTATGCATGGCCCATGCTTTATGTTCATATTGGCTCATACTTTCATTTTTATCTTTACTGAATTGCATTGCCTTAGGAGTATCTCTTGTTTCAGCATAGGGCTGAGTTTTGCTTTGCAATAGCAGTATGACCTGCATCGTGCACACAAACCCCCAAAGTCATATTTTCTTATGTTCCACTGGCCAAAGTAAGTTACATAGTTGAGTCTAGATTCAAGGAGTGGAGAAGTAAACTCCACTCTCAGGGAGAAGGTGTAAAATACTGTGGCCATTTGGGCAGGGACTAGGTCCACTCCAGGCAACGAGTAGCTGTTAAGGTAGCTCCTATGTGGGAGCTGATGGGCAGTGGAGACGAGATATACACCTGCAGGCCCTTTTCCAAAGCTTACTTAAGAATCCATACAAGTATTAGAAGAGAAAGCCAGCATTGGAACATGCACTCCCCATAGTATATTGATGGCCACTCAGTGGTAGCCCCAGAAGCAGGGACAGCCAACAAAAAAGGACTGCAATTTTCCACAAAGAAAGAGACATTTTTCTC
This sequence comes from Mirounga leonina, assembly GCF_011800145.1. NCBI lineage: Eukaryota > Metazoa > Chordata > Mammalia > Carnivora > Phocidae > Mirounga > Mirounga leonina. Next base: position 43,280,822 of record NW_023270377.1, on the reverse strand, counting down.
TCTCCCCTGACCCCTGCTTTTGCCCCAAATACAGAAGAGCTAGAAAGAGGATGAGGAGGTATCTGGAAGCCAAACCCTTGTCTGTCCTCACTCAAAGCTGACAGAGCCATAGTTTTAGCCTAGATTAATGGAGGATAGGAGAAGAACTATCAATCAGAATTTTGTGTTTCTGATCATTAGAAATGGCTGAATAGCCGTAGAATCAAGCCAAGATCATTAAAGGAGCCTTTTCACAACAGAAAAGAGGAATTTAACAGAGCACAGAGAAGAGATGGAGGAAAACAAGAAGCAGAGATGGAAGATGCAGGAGAGAAGGTGAAATAACTAATGGAGCCAGGTTCTCAAGGAAGCTGAACTAGTTGGAGTCAGTAGAGCCTGGACTTGAACAGGAGGAAACAAATTTCATCCCCCAAGAATGGAGGAAAAGTTTTTAAGAATGGGTATGAACACAGGGGATCATTCACACAGGAGTCTGGAAAGCTGATAACCTCAATTTTCTTAATGAAGTAGGAAGTCAGGATGTCTGATGAGAATGAGGACGGCTTGAATAATGAAGATTTAGAATATTCATTGGAATACTGATGTCAAAATTGACCTAAGGTGGATAAATAAAAAATAAATTACTTTTATTCTCTACTAGCAACAAGTTATAAAAGAGAAAAAAAAAAAAAAAACCCAAAGGACCACCTGAAAAAAAAACCAAAATGTTACATAAAGACGTCAATGTTTTTAGATAGATACAATGCTAAAAACATTAATTCTCCCAAAATTAAGCAAATGTAATACAATTCTAATTTAAATTTGACTAATATTTGGAAGGAATTAGATAAAGTGATCTTAAAGGTTATATGAGATAATAAATGTAAATAAGACTAGTGAGGAATGACTTGCCTTACAAGATTAAAGCATATCACAACCTCCTTATAATGGCTTTGGTTTTGGCTTAGAAAGAGACAAGTCAGAGGCTAGAATAGAGAGAGCTCAGAAATAGATCCCAGTACATGTGGATCCCAGTACATCTGGTACATAACAAAAATGGTATTTCAGTTAAAAGGGGAAAGATGGGTTATTTTTATAATGGTGCTGACCTAACAGCCTATTCATCTGGAAAAGAGTATTTTGAGGTAAGTTCCAGATTGACTAAAGAAAAGAAGGAAGAAATAATAGGTTTCATATGCACAGAAACATCCCTCAAGTTGTTGATTAACCAGGACAGGACAGAGAAGCTATAAAAAAAAAAAAAAGACACACAAAATTTAAAATTTTAATCCATTTGCAAAGAATCAAATGTTAACCTAAAGGAAATGGATATTGTGCTTCAATAAAAGCTTAACTTTAAAAAAGGAAGTAATAACTTAGGGGAAATGATCTGAAATATATGATAGAGATCTAAACTATATAAAAAGTGCCTACAAATGGATAAAAACCTAAATAGCCAAAAAGAAAAAAATTGGCAAAAGGGATTTGGAGAAAGCAAATCCAGGAGGCAAGTAAACATGAACTCATGCTCAACCTGGCTAGGAGTTAGGGAAATGCAAATAAAGTAACAATGATATATCACTGCATAGCCATTAGATTAGCAAAAATGAAAAGTGGAAATAGCTCTCACTGAAGAGATTTGGGGAGAAGGATATTCTCGTGCATGTAGAAATGTTAACTGTTTCAGTCTTTTTGAAAAGAAATACGGATTATCCATTGAAATTAATAATATATTTTCCTTTTTCATTCTTAGAAATCCATCCCATGGAAATAAAAATCACTGCTGAATGAGATATACATATAATTATGTGTGCTGTAGCATTGTTTGTACTAGTCAAAGACTGAAAATAAAGTAAATGCCCCTCAGTAGGTAAATGACTACGTATATTATGCCCCCCCCCATCATGTAGTATTATGCAGCCATTGAAAGAAGTAAATTAAGTTCTTAAGAAGCACATCCCCTGAGCTAGGCACTCATTTGATCCTCATGACAACCTTATGAGGTAGGTGGTGGTAATTTTATAGGGAAGAAAACTAAAATGCAATTTTTTAAGTTACCCAAGACCTTACACAACTATATTCAAAATTACTATATTTTTTCCTTATGCTCATTGAGTTGGAGAGATTTTCATAGTACTGTTTATATGAAAATATTAATATAGAGAAGTACCTATAATAAGATCTCATTATTATAAAAACAAGTGACCATCTAAATTTTGTACACACACACACACACACACCCCATAGCATACTATATATGTAGAATGTTTGTATACTAGAAAAGTATGGAGGGCTACACATAAGGTTGTTAACATTATTCCTTACAGAAGAGGCAAATTTACTATTCATAGTAAAACAGTTATGTAGGCTATAATCCCATACAGCTATTTCTTTTTTTTTTTAAGATTTATTTATTTATTTATTTATTTATTTATTTATTTATTTATTTATTTATTTATTTATTT